>NW_025227291.1:0-34613 GCF_018294505.1 Triticum aestivum | reverse complement strand
GAAGACCGAAAGGTCGAGCGTGAATCATATAGTAGATATGATCAACATAACGATGTTCACCATTGAAAACTACTCCATCTCACGTGATGATCGGTTATGGTTTAGTTGATTTGGATCACGTGATCACTTAGAGGATTAGAGGGATGTCTATCTAAGTGGGAGTTCTTTAGTAATATGATTAATTGAACTTAAAATTTATCATGAACTTAGTCCCTGATAGTATCTTGCTTGTTTATGTTGATTGTAGATAGATGGCTCGTGCTGTTGTTCCGTTAAATTTTAATGCGTTCCTTGAGAAAGCAAAGTTGAAAGATGATGGTAGCAATTACACGGACTGGGTCCGTAACTTGAGGATTATCCTCATTGCTGCACAGAAGAATTACGTCCTGGAAGCACCGCTGGGTGCCAGGCCTGCTGCTGGAGCAACGCCAGATGTTATGAACATCTGGCAGAGCAAAGCTGATGACTACTCAATAGTTCAGTGTGCCATGCTTTACGGCTTAGAATCGGGACTTCAACGACGTTTTGAACGTCATGGAGCATATGAGATGTTCCAAGAGTTGAAGTTAATATTTCAAGCAAATGCTCGGATTGAGAGATATGAAGTCTCCAATAAGTTCTATAGCTGCAAGATGGAGGAGAACAGTTCTGTCAGTGAGCATATACTCAAAATGTCTGGGTATAATAATCACTTGATTCAATTGGGAGTTAATCTTCAGGATGATTGCGTCATCGACAGAATTCTCCAATCACTGCCACCAAGCTACAAGAGCTTCGTGATGAACTATAATATGCAAGGGATGAACAAGACTATTCCCGAGCTCTTCGCAATGCTGAAAGCTGCGGAGGTAGAAATCAAAAAGGAGCATCAAGTGTTGATGGTTAACAAAACCACTAGTTTCAAGAAAAAGGGCAAAGGAAAGAAGAAAGGGAACTTCAAGAAGAACAGCAAGCAAGTTGCTGCTCAAGATAAGAAACCCAAGTCTGGACCTAAGCCTGAAACTGAGTGCTTCTACTGCAAGCAGACTGGTCACTGGAAGCGGAACTGCCCCAAGTATTTGGCGGATAAGAAGGATGGCAAGGTGAACAAAGGTATATATGATATACATGTTATTGATGTGTACCTTACTAGAGCTCGCAGTAGCACCTGGGTATTTGATACTGGTTCTGTTGCTAATATTTGCAACTCGAAATAGGGACTACAAAATAAGCGGGCACTGGCAAAGGACGAGGTGACGATGCGCGTGGGAAACGGTTCCAAAGTCGATGTGATCGCGGTCGGCACGCTACCTCTACATCTACCTTCGGGATTAATATTAGACCTAAATAATTGTTATTTGGTGCCAGCGTTGAGCATGAACATTATATCTGGATCTTGTTTAATGCGAGACGGTTATTCATTTAAATCAGAGAATAATGGTTGTTCTATTTATATGAGTAATATCTTTTATGGTCATGCACCCTTGAAGAGTGGTCTATTCTTACTGAATCTCGATAGTAGTAATACACATATTCATAATGTTGAAACCAAAAGATGCAAAGTTGATAATGAAAGTGCAACTTATTTGTGGCACTGTCGTTTAGGTCATATCGGTGTAAAACGCATGAAGAAGCTCCATACTAATGGACTTTTGGAACCACTTGATTATGAATCACTTGGTACTTGCGAACCGTGCCTCATGGGCAAGATGACTAAAACACCGTTCTCCGGTACTATGGAGAGAGCAACAGATTTGTTGGAAATCATACATACCGATGTATGTGGTCCGATGAATATTGAGGCTCGTGGCGGATATCATTATTTTCTCACCTTCACAGATGATTTGAGCAGATATGGATATATCTACTTAATGAAGCATAAGTCTGAAACATTTGAAAAGTTCAAAGAATTTCAGAGTGAAGTTGAAAATCATCGTAACAAGAAAATAAAGTTTCTACGATCTGATCGTGGAGGAGAATATTTGAGTTACGAGTTTGGTGTACATTTGAAAAACTATGGAATAGTTTCACAACTCACGCCACCCGGAACACCACAGCGCAATGGTGTGTCCGAACGTCGTAATCGTACTTTACTAGATATGGTGCGATCTATGATGTCTCTTACAGATTTACCGCTATCATTTTGGGGTTATGCTTTAGAGACGGCCGCATTCACGTTAAATAGGGCACCATCAAAATCCGTTGAGACGACGCCTTATGAACTATGGTTTGGCAAGAAACCAAAGTTGTCGTTTCTTAAAGTTCGGGGCTGCGATGCTTATGTGAAAAAGCTTCAACCTGATAAGCTCGAACCCAAATCGGAGAAATGTGTATTCATAGGATACCCAAAGGAAACTGTTGGGTACACCTTCTATCACAGATCCGAAGGCAAAACATTCGTTGCTAAGAATGGATCATTTCTAGAGAAGGAGTTTCTCTCGAAAGAAGTGAGTGGGAGGAAAGTAGAACTTGACGAGGTAACTGTACCTGCTCCCTTACTGGAGAGTAGTTCATCACAGAAAACTGTTTCAGTGACACCTACACCGGTTAGTGAGGAAGCCAATGATATTGATCATGAAACTTCAGATCAAGATACTACTGAACCACGTAGATCAACCAGAGTAAGATCCGCGCCAGAGTGGTACGGAAATCCTGTTCTGGAAGTCATGCTACTAGATCATGATGAACCTACGAACTATGAAGAAGCGATGGTGAGCCCAGATTCCGCAAAATGGCTTGAAGCCATGAAATCTGAGATGGGATCCATGTATGAGAACAAAGTATGGACTTTGGTTGACTTGCCCGATGATCGGCAAGCAATTGAGAATAAATGGATCTTTAAGAAGAAGACTGACGCTGATGGTAATGTTACTGTCTACAAAGCTCGACTTGTCGCAAAAGGTTTTCGACAAGTTCAAGGGATTGACTACGATGAGACCTTCTCACCCGTAGCGATGCTTAAGTCCGTCCGAATCATGTTAGCGATTGCCGCATTTTATGATTATGAAATTTGGCAGATGGATGTCAAAACTGCATTCCTGAATGGATTTCTGGAAGAAGAGTTGTATATGATGCAACCAGAAGGTTTTGTCGATCCAAAGGGAGCTAACAAAGTGTGCAAGCTCCAACGATCCATTTATGGACTGGTGCAAGCCTCTCGAAGTTGGAATAAACGTTTTGATAGTGTGATCAAAGCATTTGGTTTTATACAGACTTTCGGAGAAGCCTGTATTTACAAGAAAGTGAGTGGGAGCTCAGTAGCATTTCTGATATTATATGTGGATGACATATTACTGATTGGAAATGATATAGAATTTCTGGATAGCATAAAGGGATACTTGAATAAAAGTTTTTCAATGAAAGACCTCGGGGAAGCTGCTTACATATTAGGCATTAAGATCTATAGAGATAGATCAAGACGCTTAATTGGACTTTCACAAAGCACATACCTTGACAAAATTTTGAAGAAATTCAAAATGGATCAAGCGAAGAAAGGGTTCTTGCCTGTGTTACAAGGTGTGAAATTGAGTAAGACTCAATGCCCGACCACTGCAGAAGATAGAGAGAATATGAAAGATGTTCCCTATGCATCTGCCATAGGCTCTATCATGTATGCAATGCTGTGTACCAGACCTGATGTGTGCCTTGCTATAAGTTTAGCAGGGAGGTACCAAAGTAATCCAGGAGTGGATCACTGGACATCGGTCAAGAACATCCTGAAATACCTGAAAAGGACTAAGGATATGTTTCTCGTATATGGAGGTGACAAAGAGCTCACCGTAAAAGGTTACGTTGATGCAAGCTTTGACACTGATCCGGACGATTCTAAATCGCAAACCGGATACGTGTTTACATTAAACGGTGGAGCTGTCAGTTGGTGCAGTTCTAAACAAAGCGTTGTAGCGGGATCTACATGTGAAGCGGAATACATAGCTGCTTCGGAAGCAGCAAATGAAGGAGTCTGGATGAAGGAGTTCATATCCGATCTAGGTGTCATACCTAGTGCATCGGGTCCAATGAAAATCTTTTGTGACAATACTGGTGCAATTGCCTTAGCAAAGGAATCCAGATTTCACAAAAGGACCAAACACATCAAGAGACGCTTCAACTCCATCCGGGATCTAGTCCAGGTGGGAGACATAGAGATTTGCAAGATACATACGGATCTAAATGTTGCAGACCCGTTGACTAAGCCTCTTCCACAAGCAAAACATGATCAGCACCAAGGCTCCATGGGTGTTAGAATCATTACAGTGTAATCTAGATTATTGACTCTAGTGCAAGTGGGAGACTGAAGGAAATATGCCCTAGAGGCAATAATAAAGTTATTATTTATTTCCTTATAATCATGATAAATGTTTATTATTCATGCTAGAATTGTATTTACCGGAAACATAATACATGTGTGAATACATAGACAAACAGAGTGTCACTAGTATGCCTCTACTTGACTAGCTCGTTAATCAAAGATGGTTATGTTTCCTAACCATGAACAATAAGTTGTTATTTGATTAACGAGGTCACATCATTAGTAGAATGATCTGATTGACATGACCCATTCCATTAGCTTAGCACCCGATCGTTTAGTATGTTGCTATTGCTTTCTTCATGACTTATACATGTTCCTATGACTATGAGATTATGCAACTCCCGTTTATCGGAGGAACACTTTGGGTACTACCAAACGTCACAACGTAACTGGGTGATTATAAAGGAGTACTACAGGTGTCTCCAATGGTCGATGTTGGGTTGGCGTATTTCGAGATTAGGATTTGTCACTCCGATTGTCGGAGAGGTATCTCTGGGCCCTCTCGGTAATACACATCACATAAGCCTTGCAAGCATTACAACTAATATGTTAGTTGTGAGATGATGTATTACGGAACGAGTAAAGAGACTTGCCGGTAACGAGATTGAACTAGGTATTGGATACCGACGATCGAATCTCGGGCAAGTAACATACCGATGACAAAGGGAACAACGTATGTGGTTATGCGGTCTGACCGATAAAGATCTTCGTAGAATATGTAGGAGCCAATATGGGCATCCAGGTCCCGCTATTGGTTATTGACCAGAGACGTGTCTCGGTCATGTCTACATTGTTCTCGAACCCGTAGGGTCCGCACGCTTAAGGTTACGATGACAGTTATATTATGAGTTTATGCATTTTGATGTACCGAAGGTTGTTCGGAGTCCCGGATGTGATCACAGACATGACGAGGAGTCTCGAAATGGTCGAGACGTAAAGATTGATATATTGGAAGCCTATGTTTGGACATCGGAAGTGTTCCGGGTGAAATCGGGATTTTACCGGGTTACCGGGAGGTTACCGGAACCCCCCGGGAGCCATATGGGCCTTCATGGGCCTTAGTGGAAAGGAGAAAGGGGCAGCCCAAGGTGGCTGCGCCTCTTCCCCCTCCCCTAGTCCTATTAGGACTAGGAGAAGGTGGCCGGCCCCCCTCTCTCCCTTCCCCTCCGAGGAATCCTAGTTGGACTAGGATTGGGGGGAGGAATCCTACTCCCAGAAGGAGTAGGACTCTCCTGCGCCTCTCTCTTTGGCCGGCCAGCCTCCCCTCCTCTCCTCCTTTATATACGGAGGCAGGGGCACCTCTAAACACACAAGTTGACACAAGTTGATCCACGTGATCGATTCCTTAGCCGTGTGCGGTGCCCCCTGCCACCATATTCCTCGATAATACTGTAGCGGAGTTTAGGCGAAGCCCTGCTGCTGTAGTTCATCAAGATCGTCACCACGCCGTCGTGCTGACGAAACTCTTCCCCGACACTTTGCTGGATCGGAGTCCGGGGATCGTCATCGAGCTGAACGTGTGCTCGAACTCGGAGGTGCCGTAGTTTCGGTGCTTGATCGGTTGGATCGTGAAGACGTACGACTACTTCCTCTACGTCGTGTCATCGCTTCCGCAGTCGGTCTGCGTTGGGTACGTAGACAACACTCTCCTCTCGTTGCTATGCATCACATGATCCTGTGTGCGCGTAGGAAAATTTTTGAAATTACTACGAAACCTAACAAGAACATCCTAAAATACCTGAAAAGGACTAAGGATATGTTTCTCGTATATGGAGGTGACAAAGAGCTCACCGTAAAAGGTTACGTTGATGCAAGCTTTGACACTGATCCGGACGATTCTAAATCGCAAACCGGATACGTGTTTACATTAAACGGTGGAGCTGTCAGTTGGTGCAGTTCTAAACAAAGCGTTGTAGCGGGATCTACATGTGAAGCGGAATACATAGCTGCTTCGGAAGCAGCAAATGAAGGAGTCTGGATGAAGGAGTTCATATCCGATCTAGGTGTCATACCTAGTGCATCGGGTCCAATGAAAATCTTTTGTGACAATACTGGTGCAATTGCCTTGGCAAAGGAATCCAGATTTCACAAAAGGACCAAACACATCAAGAGACGCTTCAACTCCATCCGGGATCTAGTCCAGGTGGGAGACATAGAGATTTGCAAGATACATACGGATCTGAATGTTGCAGACCCGTTGACTAAGCCTCTTCCACGAGCAAAACATGATCAGCACCAAAGCTCCATGGGTGTTAGATTCATTACAGTGTAATCTAGATTATTGACTCTAGTGCAAGTGGGAGACTGAAGGAAATATGCCCTAGAGGCAATAATAAAGTTATTATTTATTTCCTTATAATCATGATAAATGTTTATTATTTATGCTAGAATTGTATTTACCGGAAACATAATACATGTGTGAATACATAGACAAACAGAGTGTCACTAGTATGCCTCTACTTGACTAGCTCGTTAATCAAAGATGGTTATGTTTCCTAACCATGAACAATGAGTTGTTATTTGATTAACGAGGTCACATCATTAGTAGAATGATCTGATTGACATGACCCATTCCATTAGCTTAGCACCCGATCGTTTAGTATGTTGCTATTGCTTTCTTCATGACTTATACATGTTCCTATGACTATGAGATTATGCAACTCCCGTTTACCGGAGGAACACTTTGGGTACTACCAAACGTCACAACGTAACTGGGTGATTATAAAGGAGTACTACAGGTGTCTCCAATGGTCGATGTTGGGTTGGCGTATTTCGAGATTAGGATTTGTCACTCCAATTGTTGGAGAGGTATCTCTGGGCCCTCTCGGTAATACACATCACATAAGCCTTGCAAGCATTACAACTAATATGTTAGTTGTGAGATGATGTATTACGGAACGAGTAAAGAGACTTGCCGGTAACGAGATTGAACTAGGTATTGGATACCGACGATCGAATCTCGGGCAAGTAACATACCGATGACAAAGGGAACAACGTATGTTGTTATGCGGTCTGACCGATAAAGATCTTCGTAGAATATGTAGGAGCCAATATGGGCATCCAGGTCCCGCTATTGGTTATTGACCAGAGACGTGTCTCGGTCATGTCTACATTGTTCTCGAACCCGTAGGGTCCGCACGCTTAAGGTTACGATGACAGTTATATTATGAGTTTGTGCATTTTGATGTACCGAAGGTTGTTCGGAGTCCCGGATGTGATCACGGACATGACGAGGAGTCTCGAAATGGTCGAGACATAAAGATTGATATATTGGAAGTCTATGTTTGGACATCGGAAGTGTTCCGGGTGAAATCGGGATTTTACCGGGTTACCGGGAGGTTACCGGAACCCCCCGGGAGCCATATGGGCCATCATGGGCCTTAGTGGAAAGGAGAAAGGGGCAGCCCAAGGGGGCTGCGCGCCTCCCCCCTTCCCCTAGTCCTATTAGGACTAGGAGAGGTGGCCGGCCACCCTTCTCCTCTTTCCCCCTTTGGGGATTCCTAGTTGGAATAGGATTGGAGGGGAGTCCTACTCCCGGTAGGAGTAGGACTCCTCCTGCGCCACCTCCTCCTGGCCGGCGCCTCCTCCCCCCCTTGGCTCCTTTATATACTGAGGCAGGGGCACCTCTAAACACACAAGTTGACACAAGTTGATCCACGTGATCGATCCCTTAGCCGTGTGCGGTGCCCCCTGCCACCATATTCCTCAATAATACTATAGCGGAGTTTAGGCGAAGCCCTGCTGCTGTAGTTCATCAAGATCGTCACCACGCCGTCGTGCTGACGGAACTCTTCCCCGACACTTTGCTGGATCAGAGTCCGGGGATCGTCATCGAGCTGAACGTGTGCTCGAACTCGGAGGTGACGTAGTTTCGGTGCTTGATCGGTTGGATCGTGAAGACGTACGACTACTTCCTCTACGTCGTGTCATCGCTTCCGCAGTCGGTCTGCGTTGGGTACGTAGACAACACTCTCCCCTCGTTGCTATGCATCACATGATCTTGCGTGTGCGTAGGAAATTTTTTGAAATTACTACGAAACCCAACAAAATATGCCCTAGAGGCAATAATAAAATGATTATTATTATATTTCCTTGTTCATGATAATTGTCTATTATTCATTCTATAATTGTGTTATCCGGAAACCATAATACATGTGTGAATACATAGACCATCACATGTCCCTAGTGAGCCTCTAGTTGACTAGCTCGTTGATCAACAGATAGTCATGGTTTCCTGACTATGGACATTGGATGTCATTGATAACGGGATCACATCATTAGGATAATGATGTGATGGACAAGACCCAATTCTAAGCATAGCACAAGATCTTGTAGTTTGTTTAGTAGAGCTTTTCCAATGTCAAGTATTATTTCCTTAGACCATGAGATCGTGTAACTCCCGGATGTCGTAGGAGTGCTTTGGGTGTACCAAACGTCACAACGTAACTGGGTGACTATAAAGGTATACTACAGGTATCCCCGAAAGTATCTGTTGGGTTGACACGGATCGAGACTCACTACTAGGGAAAAGCCTAGCAGCAGCGCGGGTTTTGGGCCTATTTGTAGCGCGGGGGCCGGCGCTACTAATAAGGCGCTACAGCTAACGTATAGCAGTAGCGGGTGCGTAAAAACCCGCGCTACAGCTAACGTCCGTTAGTAGTAGCGTGGGTAAAAACCCGCGCTACTACTAATATCTAATCTTTGAATTATTTTGAAAAAATGTCGATTTTTTCCCTAATTTTCAAATTTTTGAATTATTTTAACCTCCAATCTATAATCACCCCTCATCACTGCTCAATTTAATCTCTAATCACCCCTCATCATTCCAAATCATCTAACTTCCCGGACGGTTACCCATCCTCTCACTACTCCAACCTGAGCACGCTTAACTTCCGGGTTCTATTCTCCCTCATTTCCAAATCTGCACTTGTTGTTTTCCTGACAATAGTAAGATGTCAATCCTATTAACCTGAGGAATTTAGCTTGAGCATGAAGTCACACATTTCACTGTTTGAGTTTGAAACTATTGTTCTAAAAAATAACACTAATATTTAGTAACACTAATATTTCTTGAATAATTAGTTTGACCATTGTTTGACCATAGTTTGACCAGATTTGACCAAAATTCAAAAAAACTGAAATAATTATTTAGTAACACTAATATTCTTGAATAATTAGTTTGACCAGATTTAACAAAAATTAAAAAAAACTGAAATTTGATGAATTTTTTTGCCTCCAGATCTTAAAAGCCCCGTAACTTTTTTTTCTGTTAGGTTTTTGAGGATTTTGAAAATTTGGATGTAACTTTTCGAGTAGATGATTTTTCATATTAAAAACTTTTTCATCCGAGTTAGTATGCAAAAGTTATGCCCATTTTTACAAATTCTTGAGAGATTTTGCAAATAAAGTCGAAATTCATATTTGCAAATTTTCCCAACAACTAGACCACATATCACATGGGCAACTTTTTTTTTTGACATTTTCATCATTTTCTTTTAATTTTTTTAAAAAAGGCGATCCACGGGGTGGGGGAGAGTTTGAAAATGGGACCTTTAGTATCGGTTGGTGGCTCAAACCGGGACTAAAGGTCTAACCTTTAGTACTAATATTTAGTAACACTGATATTCTTGAATAATTATTTAGTAACACTAATACTTCTTGAATAAGTAGTTTCACCACAGTTTGACCAGATTTGACCAAAATTGAAAAAAAACTGAAATTTGAGCATAACTTTTTTTCCTTTTAGAATTTGAGGATTCTAAAAATTTGCAAATAGGCCATAGGCCGCCAAAATCGGATGCGGATTTTCGTGCTGAACATTTTGATATATTATACGTTTTTTCTGACATCGTATGCAAAAGTTATAGCCGTTTTACATTTTCCTACACTTTTTGCAAAACATGTCGAAATTTAAGTTTTTAAATTTCCCTAAGTAGTACATGTAGTAACATAACTACATCTCGAAGGATTTTAATTTTTGAATCATTTTCTTTTGCTTTTTACAAAACTGAAAAGGCGATCCATGGGGTGTAGAGTTTAAAAACCCAGTATTTAGTAGTAGCGCGGGTATTTAGTAGTATCGGTTGAGGCCGATTAGTAGTAGCGAGGGGTAAAAACCCGCACTACTAATATCAACTTAGTAGTAGCGCGAGTTTATAACCATCGCTACTACTATGGCATGGTCCAGGGGCACGGTAGAGACCACTTAGTAGTAGCGAGGGTTAAAAACCAACGCTACTGCTATCAACTTAGTAGTAGCGAGGGTTAAAAACCCGCGCTACTACTATGGCATGTCCCGGGGGCCACGGTGAAGACCGCTTAGTAGTAGCGAGGATTAAAAACCCGCGCTACTGCTATCAACTTAGTAGTAGCAAGGTTTAAAAACCTGCGCTACTAGTAAGTAGTAGTAGCGAGGGTTTTTAACCCTCGCTACTAGTAAGCGTCTGTGTATAAGCTTTTCCCTAGTAGTGACTGGGATTTGTCACTCCGTATGACGGAGAGGTATCTCTGGGCCCACTCGGTAATGCATCATCATAATGAGCTCAATGTGACCAAATGTTTGGTCACGGGATCATGCATTACGGTACGAGTAAAGTGAATTGCCGGTAACGAGATTGAACGAGGTATTGGGATACCAACGATCGAATCTCGGGCAAGTAACGTACCGATTGACAAAGGGAATTGTATACAGGATTACTTGAATCCTCGACATCGTGGTTCATTCGATGAGATCATCGTGGAACATGTGGGAGCCAACATGAGTATCCAGATCCCGATGTTGGTTATTGGCCGGAGAGCTGTCTCGATCATGTCTGCGTGATTCCCGAACCCATAGGGTCTACACACTTAAGGTTCGGTGACGCTAGGGTTGTAGAGATATTAGTATGCGGTAACCCGAAAGTTGTTTGTAGTCCCGGATGAGATCCCGGATGTCACGAGGAGTTCCAGAATGGTCCGGAGGTGAAGAATTGTATATAGGAAGTCCAGTTTCGGCCACCGGGAAAGTTTCGGGGGTCATCGATATTGTACTGGGACCACCGGAAGGGTCCCGGGGATCCACCGGGTGGGGCCACCTATCCCGGAGGGCCCCGTGGGCTGAAGAGGGAAGGGAACCAGCCCCTGGTGGGCTGGTGCGCCCCCCTTGGGCCTCCCCCTGCGCCTAGGGTTGGAAACCCTAGGGGTGGGGGGCGCCCCACTTGGCTTGGGGGGCAAGTTCCCCCCTTGGCCGCTGCCCCCCCCCTTGAAATTAGATCTCTAGGGGGTCGGCGCCCCCCAGGGCCCCTATATAAAGAGGGGGGAGGGAGGGCAGCCGCACCCTAGTCCCTGGAGCCTCCCTCACCCCCCGTAACACCTTTCCCTCTCGCTGTGCTTGGCGAAGCCCTACCGAGATCACCGCTACTTCCACCACCAAGCCGTCGTGCTGCTGAATCTCCATCAACCTCTCCTTTCCCCTTGCTGGATCAAGAAGGAGGAGATGTCTTCCCCAACCGTACGTGTGTTGAACGCGGAGGTGCCGTCCGTTCGGCACTAGGATCTTCGGTGATTTGGATCACGACGAGTACGACTCCCTCAACCCCGTTCTCTTGAACGCTTCCGCTCGTGATCTACAAGGGTATGTAGATGCATTCCTCTCTCTCGTTGCTAGATGACTCCATAGATTGATCTTGGTGAAGCGTAGATTTTTTTTTATTTTCTGCAATGTTACCCAACAAGATCGGTCGACCCTGAGGGGTACCCGCGCGAGCATATTTGCGAGTGATGAGGAGTCGGGTTGACCTGGAGGGTGCCCGCGAGATAATTACTAGGCGTGGCCAGGCATTCTTAGCCCTTGCCGCAAGTCCTCGAGACGAGGCAACGGGGTCACATCTTTGTGAGTCTCTGCTTTTTACCGCACGTTCTTAATCCACTACGATTTGGATATTTGATCCGAGGGGCCTCTGGCCTGATAGCACTAACCATCATGTGGGCATAGTATGGGCGTTCTGCGTCGTATGCATCAGCCGAAGCTTAATAGACGTCAGCGACTGAGCGGCGCGCGCCGGGTTGGACTGGTAAGCACCTGCCTTTTTGAAGGAGGTAGCTAGGTCTGCTCACCGGCCGCGTACGCAATGTGCAGGAGTTCTCGGGGCGATGGCCTATGACCCCTGGGGGCATAGGCTTAGTGCGGCGTGTTGACCTCTCTATTAACCCTAGTCGGGTTGTGGCGTATTGTTTGGCCGAGGCCGGGCATGACCCAGGAAAGTGTGTCCGGCCGGAGTTAATCGAGCGTGGTGGGTAATTTGAGGGAGGGCCCCGGTTTACCACAGGAACATCACAGGGGTTTCATCAGTTCGTCTCAATTTTGTCATAATCAGGCAAAAAAGAAAGGAGGTAAGTGATTCAACATCTCGATTGAATATAGATTACCAGAGTGTGTGCATTGAGTAATTAGCATCCTTTAAGACTTATTCAACATAAAAAAAGATCATTTTTTTCCTTTTTATATTGAACAAACCCATGTCAGAACAAGTTATCATGCTAATTCATTACAGATTACCAGGAAAACTCAGAACCAATGGTGCTAAAAACACTACAAGAATACCATGTGTTGATTTACATTGTTGCCACCAGACTTTTTTGATAAAAATGATGTTCATGAAATGAGGTTGATAGAAACTATCGCTGTCATACTCCCATATGCTGGTTACTACCAAAACGATACCTGTTATAAAAAAGAAGTAATCAGTGCAGTAAAAGGAAAAAAATATAGTTGTTGTGAAAAAATAATCAAACTTTCTTGCAATTGTGGAAAATTAATGGGTGCGTTCATATGTGCTAGCAGGTGCTGCAACACAAGAAAATGGCGCATGACAACGAGGGTAATGTGGATATCATGATAAGTGGTGTGGGGACAAACCAACAGTGTGAATATGCACACACGGCAAGCTTTGGTTCTGCCAAAACAGATGAAGGTAAAACATTTACCATGCTACCACATTTTTGTACACAAACTTGTTACCATCGTACTTGAATTGCAACTACCACCCTATGTTATTTACAACTATCACATTCACCATGAAACAGTTGACAAATCACGTAGCTTGATGCACACAGGTTACCATGAATTTAGGTACAATTACCACACTTACTGCATACGAATTATCATGCAATCTGTATTGCAATTGGAATTACATGCTTTCACTTTACAACTACAAAAAACATCTTAATGCATGCAAACTTTACCAAGCAACTGAAGTACAAGTTACCACTAGTTTTGGCATGCAGAAAATATAACACAAAATAACAACTTTCAAAAACATTACACGTGCTACATCTAGAAGCAACCCGATGGTTCGAGAGACAAGCAAAGAACCGACTACTAGCAGCATAAGGGGGAGAGAAAGCTTCTTTGAGCATTCAGTCAGCGAGCCAGCGAGTCCAGAAACAGGGGAGAGAATGCTAAATAGGGAGACAAAAATACTGAGGCATACTCCACACCGAAACCTCCTGATGAAACGATGAAGTTTGATACTTTTGAGGAAGCTTATGAACAGTACAAGCAATATGCACTGAGACATGGGTTTGGAATGAGACTGGAATACAGAAAAACAATCAAAGACAATACTGTAAGCAGAGTCCTTTTGGTTTCTGGGAAATATGGCAAGCCAAAAACAAACAAGGAGGAGGCAGAGGATGTGCAGGACCCAAAAGGCATCGTGAAGAAGAGGAAAAGAGGAAAGGTTGTGAGGTCGGGATGTCCGGCCCACCTTTACATCACCCACACGGATGCGTGGTGGAGAGTCAAACGCTTCATAGACGACCACAACCACCCTCTAATAAGAAAGCCATCCTTGACAAAGTTCCTATCAACACATAGGAACATGCCAAAAGATGAGCAGGACTTCTTGAAGATATTGCACGGATGCAACATAGAGACAGCAAGATAGATGCAACTAATGGAATGGTTCTATGGGAATCCTAAAGATGTACCATACACAACAAAGGACATTGCAAACCAACGAGCTAAATTCCGGATGGAGTACCGCCATGCTGATGTGGGGAGCACAATCTCGTACTTCCAAGATATGAAGGCACAAGATCCAGATTTCTATTGGAGAATAAAGCTTGATGATGAGGACATAGTGGAAAATTTATTCTGGATAGATGGTGCGTCGCGCAGGGCATATGCTAGATATAATGATGTCATCTCATTTGACACAACATACATGACAAACATGTACAAAATGCCATGTGCACCCTTCATTGACATTAATAACCATGGGCAGTGAATCCAATTTGGTTGTGGGTTTGTTCGAAACGAACTATCTGGTAACTTTGTGTGGCTGTTTAATGCATTCTTGCATGCAATGGGTGGAATTGCGCCAAAGAACATAATAACAGATCAAGATATTGCAATGAGGAGTGCTATTGATGAGGTGTTCATCGGGATAGTACACAGGAATTGCCGCTGGCATATAATAAAAAAAGCACAAGAGAAGCTTGGGAAGCTGATGGCTGACAATGACCCACTAAACAATGCATTCAAGGATTGTGTTGACAACAGCCTGACTGGTATTACTTCCCACCCCTCACTAACTTAAAACACAGAAAAATGGGCACATAGAAAATGGGTTTAGATGCATGATAACAACAGTTACCAGCTAACAAGGTGACAAGTTACCAGAGGATTATAACAAAATTACCTACATTAATTGCTTTCTGTACTACCCCTATCATGTTCATGTTTGATGTACACATTTTAGTTGTTCACCCCACTAGTTACAACAAAACTTTTCAATCACCAGCTAGTGCTGATTGATATGAGTATCTTTTTGTTGCTAGTTAAAAAATTTGCTTGTACTACACACACAGAGTGGTATTCGCTTTGGAAAAAAAACTTATCCTGTGTGCAAAATACTTACCATGATGCTTCAACTAAAGTAACCATGTGTGTGTGGAAGAATTATCAACAGCAGTGGTGTTCCTAGTTACCAAATATGTTGAACAGACGTTACCATCCTCCAATACTTGATGTTACCATGTTTATATTATGAATGCAGTTGAGGAGTTTGAGCACAAGTGGTGGGTGATGATGGAAGCGTATGGCCAGACTGACAACGAGCATTTCCAATGGCTGTGGGAGAACAGGAAGTGTTGGGTCCCGGTATACTATATGCACGATTTTTCCCATTCTTGCAGACCACGGCAAGAAGCGAGGGTTTTAACTCTGTGCTCAAGAAGTATGTCAACCCAAACAACTCACTGGTCGAATTCGCACAACAGTACACTACGATACAGGATAAGGTGATGGCTAGCGTGTCAAAAGAGCAGTTGGAAACAGTGTACAAAGATATCGAAATGTACTCCATGAACCTGCTGGAGATGCAGGTGCGGGGGCTGTACACACATAACTTGTTTTGCAAGTTCCAGGTGGAGATGAAGGTGAAATCAGCATACACATGCGACACATTGGATGATGGTACTTTCAAGGTCAGCTCAGTGCGGGGGATAATACCAAAATATGGAGACAGAGACTACCATGTGCAAGCAAACATGGATGAAGAGACATACTCGTGTAGTTGCTGCAAGTTTGATCGTGACGGGCTACTGTGCGCGCACGTACTATGAGTTATGGACCAAATTGGGGTATACGAGATACCTGAAAAGTACATCCTAAAGAGGTGGACCTGGGATCCAGAGGAGGATCTTATTCAACCTGATTTCGAACAGCCGACAGTTAAGAAGTCAATGCCAGAGGAGGGGAAAAGCGTCATGCGATACACGTCAATTCTTAAAGAATTTAAGGCATCGGCCAAAGACGCTTGCCTAACAGATGACGGGACCAGATTGGCAAGAAAACACCTGTATAATTTCAAGGAGGAGGTTGAAACCCTGAAGAACAATCAACTTAAAAAAGCAAGAAAGGAAAAGGAAGAAGCAAAAGGATCGTTTCAAGGACAGCCGGATCCTTGGTACATACCTGTGGGGCGGATAAATGAAGACAACCCTGTCACACAGCACCAAAACGCCCCCGATGCAAGACATCCGGAGAACCTAGCCACATAGCAAACAAGTGTCACTAATGTGCAGCGTCAGGAGAACCCCGCCACACAACAAGAAAGTGCTACTAATGTGCAGCGACAGGGTAACCCTACCACATAGCAAGAAAGTGTGCGGGTGACGATACATGCTAGCAAAAACAATCATGCTTTTGTCATCCAGCCCCCACAGCCTGATGCAGCTCCGTCCTCAAACACAAAGTTGATACTAGACCCTCCCAAGACTACAACGAAGGGGCGGCCAAAGTCAAAAAGAAAGTAGTCAGGTTTTGAGATTGCAAAATCCAAGCCAAAAAGGAAATGTGGTGTGTGCGAGAGTCTGGAACATGACAAACGCACATGCAAATCTCGCCTAGCAAGATAAATGAAGAAGGTGCTATTAAAATGGAAGATGGTGGCTGCATTTTTTCATGGACCATAATGTGCAAGCTACAAGCCCATAACATTCCAGTTATCAGTGTTGTATCATGGATTTATCATGGCTTTGTAATGCAAAAAGTGTATATCTATAATTTAAGCAAGCTATCAGTACCCTATTATGCCAGTTACCAGCAAATGTTTGATGGGATTGACATGGATTTGTAAATCTGAAATTTTTATATCTTAACCAAGCTATCAGTACACTATTATGCCAGTTACCAGCAATGTATGATGGAATTGACATGGATTTGTAAATACAATATTTTTATATCTACATTTTTTGAAGGCTACCAGCACTGCATTGTATTATTTATGAACAAAAAATTAGGCCTGCTTGCACTTCTAAAAATTGATTATGAACAAATTATAATCACAGTAGTGAATTATATCATATAGTCAGTGACTTTGGACTGTGTATACTATAGTAAAACAGCATGTCAACACTTTGCTCCATGGCATTGTCATGACAGATTCATATAAAAAAGTTATCATCACAGTTTGGTAGAAGTTATCACACTGTCGTAAAAAAAATATCACCTCATCACCCGTTGCCGAACAGATGATAACGCCACTGTTTGCATTTGTTTTGATAATGATCTAACCACCTCAATGTCATAATTTTCCGGAGAGCTGGAATTTGTTCATGAGTTAAGGCTGGAACATTTTTGCCATCCCACACTTCAAGGTATGTGCAAGCGAAAAATCCGCAATCAATGCTGAAATATTTGTGATGAAAAAAACAACACAAAATCAGTTTAATTGGAGTTTGCGACCGGGTCAATAAACAGGGATGAGAAACATATAGTGGGATGTTAAAAAGAGAGTGAATAATCCACAACTAACCCATTATCCTGTTTCAACACATCAATGTACACAAGTTCATAGTCCTGAATCCGCTTATGCTTACCTTGTAATTTATCAACCACGCCTTCTTTATAGCGTTCGTGTATCTTGTCGCATGCTCGAGAACAGAAGGACTATCTTGTTCACGCAATGAATCTAGAACTTCAAACCGCTTCACCGTAAGATTTAGTGACAACACATACCAATGCCCGTCATCTGGACCGCGGCCCAACTTTTGCAAAGCAGGGAATAGCAGCTGCAAAAAATTAAAAGGCAGTAAGCATAGAAGGAGTTGGAAAAGAAACAAAATTACCAAGATAACAAATGGTCATGAAATTCACATGGGAGGCAACTAGAAAAGGAAATTATCAGGGCAGAAAGGTCAAAGTTGCCAGTGTGCATGAAACAGGTTATCATGACATGAAGAACAAACAATATCCGCAAATAATAGGAAATTACATGATATTAACAGGAAGTTACCAAGACACTAAGTGTAAAGTTACCAGATCCAGCAAACATAACATACCTGATCCTGGTGAATAAAAATGTAAGACTTGTCCCGTCGAAAATACTTCAATAAACACTTGGATTTGAAGTCTCCTATCAACAGATACACAGATAGCACCCAAGGGAAGATGAGCCTGTTTGGCGTTTCCTTATACTGGAGAACGCGAACATGTAACTCGGCAATGCTGGTTGATAGTTGCCCAACTCCCTTCACACAATTGGCAAGCTCACCGAGGGTGACCCACCTACCATCAATCTCGATGACCCTAACACTACAAAATGCAAAAAAAAAAGATTTAAAAAATACATTTCAAAAAATGGCACACAAATAATGATTTATGTTAAAAAAGATGAGAAAAGGATGGAAACATACTCTTTAATCTTAGAGTTAGAATCAGTAGTATGCTTGATAACTTAATTGTAAACATACTCTTCCTCCTCAGTGTGAGGGTGGCAAAAGGCGGGAGCAGGAATTTGGATGGGTGGGTGACCCTAACTTTCCAAATAAAGGATTTAGGGGTTGAACTGCGTACTAAATGCTTTGTGCGAGGTGGTAACTCTGGTGTAACAAATGTTGGACTTTGAGGGTTGTCTCATAGAAACGAAAAAAAACAGAAAAACATGAGTTATCAGCAGATGGGAGAAAGAATTATCAAGTGATGGGTCAAAACTTATCAACTGCCACATGTATTGATTATCAAGTGGTGGTCCATAGTTGAAAAACAAAGAAAGGGGTTTGTGCAAGGGTTGCAATGTTCATGGAGCAGGAAAAAAATCACCTATTGGAACATTAGATTTCCTTTTTAATGATGGATTGTCATGCTCAAATTCTTCCCACCACATGAGAACCTCATCATCGTCAATCTCAACATCATACACTTGCACACAACCAGCTTCCGGTGTTACTTAAATAAAAAAGAGCGATGAGGACATGAACAGTAGTGATAAAACAAGATAAATTATTGCAAAAAAAACAAGTATTAAAAATTGAGACAAGATATAAAAAGTTATCAGGAACACAATATAGAAGATACCAGGTAATGTGAATGTGGATTACCAGCACACATGTATGGGCCTTTTAAGGAACAAATTAGATAACACTGGTGCATAACGAGGAACATCTGTGATATCAACAAATCATCATAACATGTAAAAAAGAAGACCAAAAAGAATTGTATAGCCCAGAATTGGTAAAGACTGCATATGTGGCTGGAGTTATGGTGTCAATGGATCATAATTTGTCAGGATTTGAACATTTGAGTTACCAAGATAGTGTCATATAGACTTATCAGGGTGATTAAAAAATGAGGGAATAATAAAAAAGTTCAGATGAATAAGAGTACACACCTGCTACTACCAGTGCAGTATTGTTTTGTAAGCATGACAATAAATTAAGGAAAATAAATAGGCAATGATAGGAGATGTACGTATCACGCGCTTACTAAAAGTCACTAACGGATAACATCGGCTTTCAAAACTGACAAAGTTACCAGGGGGAAAGAGGATGGAGTTATCGTCTATGCTAGCATCGTACAAAATATTGTAGCGGACACAACAGAAATATATATTCCGGACACTGAAAGCACATATGTTCATTTACATCACACAAAGCATAGAAGTAGTATTACATTCATCCATACATACGGAATGATAGCAAGTTCCAAACACATAAATAAAAAGAGCACACCAAGGCACAAACAATACGATGAACACTGACATATCTCAATCCATCACTCTCGCTGCATAAAAGCGAAGACACAAGGTCTTCACTTATCAGAGTTGGGTGGCGGAGCCCAAGCAACCGGTTGCGCCTTGGTAACTTTCATCACTGCCTTGCCCTTTGAGCCAGCATCAACGAGATCTGCGAGCCCTACAACGGCGACAGGGCCAGTAGCTGGTGCTGCAGGTGGTACTTGAGCAGATGGCGCCGCCGTAGGTGCTTCTGGTGCTGCAGTTGGTACTTGAGCAGATGGCGCCGCCGCAGGTGCTTTTGGTGCTGCAGGTGGTACTTGAGCAGATGGCGTCGCGCAGGTGCTTCTGGTGCTGCAAATGGTACTTGAACAGATGGCACCACCGCCGATGCTTGTGGTGCTGCAGGTGGTACTTGAGCCAATGCTGGTGCAGTTTGAGCCGTTGCAGTTGCTTCAGTAGATGGTGGCACTTGTGGACTCGCACCAAAGATGGCATCAAGCCCAAGAGAGCAGCTAGGTGACGTAAAATTACCATCGTATTCTCCAGCTCCAGGGGTGCTCGACTCCAACGTAGGGTCAACTACTGCTTCAAACATCACAAGTAACACACAAATAAGGAAAAAATGCATCAGGAAAACATGTAGAGGACATTGTATTTGTTAGTGCCAGAACATTAACTTGAGTTATCATGGATTAAACAAACAAGTTATCAACATAAGAAAGTTAAGTTACCAACCTGTGCCAATAGGATTATGGGCATCATTCTCTTGACCTCCAACTGTAGCCGTATCAATAGGCATATTGACTCGGGTACCTCCCACAACTTTCTCAGTGACACAAACGACTACAACGGAAAAATATTCAACACATCGTCAACATAAAACATCATAACATACAAGAAACAAAAACAAAGGTGATGGCGAACAGAAATACCTTCACTTTCATCATGCACTCTATTTGGGATAACTTCATTTTCACATTCAACAGCCACAGCCACGCTGGCGATATCTTCAACAACAACAGTAACAGTTGCCGCTGCAGCAAGCTGAAAAACAGCGTCATCAGAAACACCAGCCGATGTTGCCGCAACAGCATCAGATGCGCCCTTGCTAGATGCTGCTGCTTTTTTAGACGGAGATGTCGTCGTGGGAGATTCATCAAGATGGATAACTTCTGTTGTCTCCGATGACGTTGTCTGCGACAATGTTGCCCTTAGTCATGGAGAGGATCTGGTCTTGGCGAATTTCACCTTTTTCACAACACTTTTATCTTTTAAATGACTGAAAAGATCGGTACACTAGGGTAGTAGTGAGATTACACATGTTGTTAAACCTAAGTTACCACATGTTTCAATCAAAAAAAGATGTCACATACTTCAGGTATTAAGTAGCATCCAGGGAAAAAAATTACAGAGTTATCAAGGACTAGAAATATAAAGTTATCAAATGATATGAACAAAAAACCAGCAAATAGTTTTGAATAACTGCAAACTAGAAAGGTATGTGAACACCTTTTTCCTGATACACTTGGTGAACCCTTAGCAGCAGCAACTTGTTTCATAGGTGCACTGAATGAAAAAATAACCAAATGTTACAAGCACATACAACTATCAAGATTGGTAACTCTAAATTATCAGGGGGGCAAAGTTGAGTTATCAATGTTCATCAAAATAAGTTATCAGACAACAAGAACAAAATAACTACTGAACATAAACGAAAGTACGAATGTGAATACATTTTCACTGGTGCAATCCCTGAATCCTTAGCAACAACAGATTTTTTGCCGGGTGCCCTGCAAAGGAAAAATGAGCAAGTTGATTACCAGCATGAAATTACCCAAACTACCTTACTCAAACAACTGTATTTACCATGTTGTTTCAGGCACATAATTGATAAAAAGGACCATGGAAATAATCATTCTCCTGCGTGGGGCCTCCTTCCGCACGGTGGATAGTGGGACGGAGACACCAGTTCCCTTTTCAGCCACACTTATACCAAGCTCCTGGACCAAACTTTCTTCACAGCTAAATGAATCTCAGATGCTGACAGTGCAATTGGTGAAGACGGCCTTTGCAATGGGCTGGGAGGCACAACTGGTGAAGTTGGACGGGGGGTGATGGCACAGTTGGTGAAGCTGAACGGGAGGGTGATGGTAGCCTCAATTTCTTGCGCCTCTGGTAAGCCAAATTTTTCAGAAGCTGAGTACCGCACCACTTGACAGAAGATTCAGTGGCCGCCTCAGCTTGCGTGTGTGTCAGACCTTGCTCGCTAAGCCCTCCATCGCCTGATTCGACGGATGCTGCATGAGATGTGCCAGTGAGTAAGATCTGAGACTCATGGAGGTTATCATCGACAGGGCGAACAGGAGTGTCTTCAACATCTGGTCATGTGCCATCATGAGCTTTGACAGTTGCACCATCAAGATGTGTGGTGTCATCATCAGCTGGACCCCTGCCCATATCTACATCCACGGTACCACTGCCTGAAGCAACAAAAGGATCTTTACGGCGACGACGAACAACTCGATAGTCCATATCATTAAAATCGTCATCATCATCGGAGTCAGTGTCAGAATCAGAATCATTGCCTCCGTGATACTCGTCATCACTGTCAGAATCTTCAGCAACATTCTTTCCAGTGCTTTCTGGCCGCCTGCCTTGCGATGAGCGCGTAGTCCTTGACGTCGTACGGGCGGCAGAGGAGAGAACGTTCAATCCAGCGTCTAGCTGACGGGATGCATCTGAATGGCCCTCATCATCTAAAGCGGTGAATGATTCCACAAGATTGCCTAGGATGCCAGCCATGGCGAACGTGAACCGAGCAACTATCTGAGTTGATTTGGCAAATTTCTGTTCAACATAAAAATGCAAAAAAAAAATAGAAATAACTAGTAAGTTATCACCAAAATGCAACAAAAGTCATCGTAAGTTAACAAAAAAGCACACACAAAGGAACAATACCAAAAACAAATGTGTGGTGTCGTTGCAGTAAACAAATGAATGTATTCATGATTTAGCAAACATTCAGTCACCATGAAAATGAAGATCAATGTCCGAGAAAGCTAAAACAGCACAGTTAGATATCGGCAAAAAAACTTAAGTTATCTAAGAATCATCACAATGAATGCAACCAAAGTTATCATGATATCAAGTTATCACAGGAATGCTACAAAGTTATCAAGGCATTGCACTAAGAATTATCACATGGTTGCATCATAATTATCATCTTTTATAGAGGATATGACACATTGGAAACAAACAAATTAGTAAAGAGTGTCAAGTTGGCATCACAAGAGGGTCACCACATTGAGTGCAACAAATAAGTTATCAGCCAATGAAAGAACATAAAATAGCAAAAAAATCAAGAAACTAGGTTACATGCTCACCTCTTGACTGCAGCTTGGGGCAGTATGAACACGCATAAACTTGTCAAGACCTTCTAGACCACCAAACAGACAGAAATTCATGCCAAACTCAGGCTTCAACTGGAAAAAAATGTAGCGACATGCATTGTTGAAGAAATCGTTAACTGGTAGCTGCTCGGTTGGTTACCGAGTAGGGGATTAATAGGCTAATCGGCAAGTTAATCAGCCATTTAATCAATTAATCGGACGATTTATCGGTTTATCGGCTACTCGACGAACCTATGAGCAGGGATTAATCGGCAAGTTAACTGGTTAATCGGATGAATTCTTGAACATGGGCGACATGACAGATAAGTAACAACAAAAAACAATGAAAAGAAAATGCAGTTGCAAAGCAGTATGTGAACTGAAAAACATAGATATAAATTACCGGTAGTTTCCCGAAAGAAACTTTGTCAGCCTGAATATCCTTGTTGAGGACAAGAGTTATCAGCTTCTTTGTCCAGACATTGATGGAAAAAGGACCATCAGGCAATACGATGCCAAGTCCAGAAAGATCAATCGCATGAATGTACAGTAGCTGATAAGAAAAACACAAGCATCATGGTAAACACAAACAAAAATCAGACACAAAATGACAAAGAAATGACAAATGAGAAAAGAGAAGGTAAGAGGAAAGCATCGTCACTTACATTGTAGAAGAGAAGGCAACCCCTGGTAGGCTTGCGTTTCAGCAGCGCCTTGTGTAGTTCATCAGCAATAAATTTGGACCAATTGAGATTTTTAATACCATCGATGTCACGCTACAAGTTAAAAAACAAAAAGAAACTGAAGTTCACTGAATGCACCACAATAAAATATGAAAGTTACCACACTGACATATAGTAAAGTTATCAGGCACACAAGAAAGAAAATGACATAATTACAAAAATACTTACCAGCACAGCATACCATCGGGGGCTAACTTTGTTGGAGGTGGTCGGGGCAATGACCGTATTCCCTGCAAGCAGAAGCCACATACGCTTGAAAGTATCATCAGAATTTTCAGAACCCTTTATGAGATCAACGACATCAGTCATTTTAGGGGCATATCCAAGCTCGCCAAACAACTCAAGCCCTAACTCAATATCAGCTTCAGAAGGGAGGTTGTAAGGGACATCATTCCCTCCACGCGGCACGCCCATAACACGATGCACATATTCCTCATTGACCGGAAGCCTGCCTCGGCCTGGTACGACCACCTCACGCGAATTGGGGTCGTAGAGATCAGCAAGCCACACACTGCGATTGTTGAATAGATGGTCACATTGGATATTCCGATGGCTAGTTAAATCCATATCATCAATGGCACCCTTCCTGTCATCATTCATGTCCTTGCATGCTAGAAGAAGTGAACTGGGTGAGGCTCTGTTCCGCGGAGGAGGGCGTTTCGCCTTTTTCGAAGGAACCTCATCGATTCCATCACCATCTCCTTTGCGCTTCCTCGGCATTGTCTACCTGACACGTAGGAAAAAAGGAAAGCGAATGAAACCATTAGATGACTTTGAAAAACTGATATCACAATTAACTGCAACATTTATAAAACTGGTGTTTGACAAAGCAATAATACAGCTGATAAAAGGAAGCAAGCAAACTGCACTTGGTTCATCGCTCCTGCTAAAAAAAAGTAAAACAGATGGCACAGGTATATAAAAGCATGTGTGACTGATAATTGAGGCACAATGCAATTGGTAAGTTACAACCAAATTACCAGTGATAAGAAATAGCATTCACACATGTTCATTAGTAAACCAACCAGACAAATGAATGAGAAATGAGCATTGTGCTGCATGTAGTTAGTCTAGAAAAACTACTGGTAACTACAGTAAGATGACAGTGGTAAGTGTAATACCATCATCATGATAATTTAACCATAACAAGACAACACCAATAAATAACAGAGTTTCAGCATCTGGTAATTTGAGTGCAATGTCATTGGCAAGTTCAATATAAACATCATGATATTTGAACAGAACAAAGACATCACAAGCAAATCAAGCATTGTAAACATGCTAATTGGAGCACCACAAAGCCTAATCAATAGACACACCGCATCAAACAAAACCAACATAAAACAACATTATGTGAAAAAACTTAGGGTTACTTTTCAAATACACAGCCACTGATGCACAACTTGAAATCCATAAACACCAAACACTATTGGATGTCCTAAACATCCACATCCACAACACTAACACCGGACCAAAATCCTTATTAGAACCGACCACACTTACCATCACTAAGACCTATCCACACCCACGCTTACCACAAATTAAACCAGATGTCCGAACCATATTCAACTGGAATTAGAAGGCGGCCTAATGTAACCTAATAGCAACAACAACGGCCAGAATCGAAGGGTCCGAGCACCAAAAATCAACGGCGAAGCATGAAGGCGGAGCGACAGGAAATACAGAGCGGGGCGGGTGGGTGGGTGGGGGAAGGGAGGATGCGCTGCTCAACGCCGACTCAGAAACTAGAAGCCGGCCTTAATCTAACCTAATGGCAACAACAAACCACCGGATTCGAAGGCTCCGTGCAGCCTAAATCAATGGTGGACCGGCGGCAGAGCAAAACATGAAGGAAACAGGGGTGGGGAATGCTTTCCTCACCGCAGATTCAGACGCCCTCCGCCGCGAACCGGAACGCGCCACCACCAGGAACCGTCGCAGACGAGGGGGAGGGGGAGCGAGAGGGGATTTGAATGGAAACCGCAGCAGCAGAGGAGGAAGAAGTAATGCGTGCGAAGAGGGAGAGGGGGCGAGTGGGGATCGTGCGCATTGCGCGAGACGGGCGGTTTCGGGGGGACCCACATGTCAGCGACGGAGAGTACACATAACGGCTAGCGCCACCCGCGCTGCGCAACAGGGACGATGCGGGGCGTTGGATGCGGATCGAACGGCTATTGCTTCGTACGCGCCTGTTGTAAACTACCAGTCGGCAGGTGTTTATTTCTCGATAAAGATATATTATAACTTATACTTCAATGATATAATTCAGATGACGTAAGAGGCTCATTTCAAGTGATGCAACAGGTCAACATCCACCAGGAGCAATATATGGAAAATGGGGATATTTACCACTCTGTAGTAACCAGGGATGCAGACCAGTTAAAAATTGATATAGAAACATGTATTTACAAAAACATATAACATATTTCTCTCTCAATTTCTATCCTTGCAAACCTACAAACCTTAAGCATGCTTCAGTGACGGTGGTGAAACGTAGGCAAACCTACAAACCACAACCCTTAAACACACAAAAATCTGGCACTTTTTCCGGTAATACAAATAAGATAATTAAGCGTAGGCAATTGTATATAGAACTTTCTTTAGTGATGGTGGTGAAATAATTATAAATAGTCACCGCATGACACGCTAGGCCTTCTTCTCGAGCAGTAAACAAATTTTCAGAAAACCAGTGAATAATTAAGTGACATAAGGCTAATGATATGCACATATTGAACCTACATAATATTAAAGCATACCTAGTGGCTGATAGGAACACAAACCAGGACCAGCATGTTGATTCAGTGAAGAAAGGCCAGTACTCTTATGAAGATATTCAGAGATTAACCATGTGTGATCAGTTTGTAGAAGTATTCTACATATGGTTATACCAAAAGGTCACCTATACATCCGGATTCATAACTATAAATGTTCAAAATGAAGTCCCCTCGGGCGTCTGCTTTTCTGCTTTGTAATTAACTACATAGATTATGAATTCTTGAGATAATTGTGCGTGCGTTCTTCAATCTTCAGTCTTGACACACAAGGCTTCACTGACATTTAGAAGTATGACTCTGGATTGGGGAATAATAATTTGTTTAAACAAGCAGGAAAAAAGGGGTTGTCCAGGTTGCTCAATCTTGAAATCTGCAGGCCGCCAATGAAAGCTAGATCAATGATGAAAAACTGAGAGTGGCCCCCGCGCCGTCCTCCCCAGGGCGGCTCGGGCGGCAACCCCCTCCCCTCCGGCCGAACCTCCCCTTCCAGCCACCCCCCTTCCTCCCGCCGCCGCCAAAAGCTTCTGCCGGGCGAAGCCCGCGCGGATCTGGCGGCGGCAGGCCGTCGTTCCTCGTGCAGACCGCTCGCGGGCCGGGGGAGCTCCGTGGGGCGGCGGGCGGCACGACGTGACTCCGGCGTGCGTCGCTTCTGCTGGTGGTGGTCGGAGACAGGGGGGCGGATGCGTTCGCGGCTCCCTTCCGCTGGCCTTCCCCGAAGCAGCGTCTCCCTACTGTTGGCGACCGGTGGGCGTCGGGGATGGCTGCTAGTTTCGGCTCAGCTGTGTTCAGCGGAGGTCGTTGTGAGGCGCGGGGTGGCGGTGCTCGCCCTTGCCCGAGGCGCCGCCGTCCGCTCTGGCTTGTGGTTCTGCCTTCTGGCGGTGCGGGCGTGGGCGGCGCGCCTGTCGGATTCGGCTTGGCCCGATCCGGTGGGGAGCGGCGGGGGCAGGTTGGATCCTGCCGGATCTGGCCTGCGGCGACCCGGATTTGGTCATGTGTGGCGATGGGGCTGCAGTGGCCCTTCTCTGTGGTGGTGCAGGGAGCGGTGCTACGAGGTCAATTCGATGCTTATTGGAGGTGGTCTGCTCATTTGGGCGAAAGCCCCTGCTCCTGCCGGAGCCGGTGCCGGCGACGCCTGCGGGCGCCGCTAACCTCCTTGGAGGCGGCGCTGTCATGGTGACTGCCCCTTCACATCCCAGGGGAAACCCATGTTCCAAGCCCATCTGGAATGGACGATGGCGGCGCACATTGTGTCGCATCCCTTCTTGAAGGCATCGTCTGGGTTAGGCTCGGTTGGTCTCTGTGGTGGCTGCTCGCTGCGGGTTTGACGGTTGTGGTGGCGCGGCCGGCTTAGCGCTGATGGTGGTTTGTGCTTTGTTGGCGAGGAGGTGGTGCTTTGTATGCGAGATCATGGCTCAGCCTTGCTCTGGATTGGTTCTGATTTTCATCCGAAGCCGGGTTAGCGGGGTCGTTATCCTACTCAATGGATCACCTCGTTCCCATATGGCACCTCTACCTCTGCTGGGTGTTGTTGGCTGGCGACCAGATGGCCAACGTTCAAGGCTCTCCTTGCTTGGTCAGATGAAGATGTAAGTTGAGGTCCTCCTCCTGGCGGGTTGTGCTGATGAGATTTGTGATGGCGGTCGGTGGTGTTGGTGCGTCCAGCTCCGGATTGTCGGAAGGCCTTCTTCTCCCTGTGTGCCCTTTTCTCGGCGGGTCTTCCGGTGGTTCTGTTGGATGTGTGTGTGTGTGTGTGTTTTCGGTTGCATCTCTTCTCTTGTTTTCCCCGTGTACTCTGGTTCATTTGAACCTATCTTGTATGGAGCCGCGAGGCTTCTAGGCAAATTCGATTGAATATATTCAGGTGGAGGGCTTTGCCCTCCCCCGGTGACCTTCAAAAAAAAAGCTAGATCAATGATCAACTGCATAATTGAACATCATATAGACAGATGATTTAAACAAAAAAAAATACAGAGAAAAGCAGAGTTAGAGGTTTTGATTCGTCGAATTTCCAAGAGGTTATGAGGTATAAGAGATACAGGGGAACGGGAAAATGCTCAATAGAAATCACTTGCATGTCTGATCAGCGGTGAGGAGTATTGATGTGTGACCCTTGGCTGATCTGCCTCTTGCACTCGATACAGCGCTACTGGGCGTGGTCGCAAGGTAGCCAACACGCCCCCATTGTAGGCGATGATGCTGAAGCACTAATCGGCCATGCAATTTTTTCCAAACGATGGGTTCCAAGGCGCTCGTGGTACCGTCGGCGTATGCCTTATAACCTAGTAGAGGATCTCGCAAGTAAAGACAACAAAACAAGTGGATACAGATGAGGGCGGCGTCGCCGAATCATGCAAGGAGTGTGCGCAGCGCCGGCGGCCAACCACACAAGGGGCGGGGGATCCGAGGCAACGCATCGAAAGGAGGAGGAAGAGGAGGAGGCGACAGGTGGTGGCTCGGTGTCGAGTATAGGTCGCTAAGACGTGGCAATGAACGACTGGTGTAGGGCAAAATCGATGTTCACTCGCTGACTTATGGGGACCACAGCGAAATTACAGACCCGACGAGCCAGATCGCTCCATTTCGTGGGAGCTTAGTAATTGAAGAGATACTATATACCTTTTGTTGCAGTTGTTGACGCGTCCACTGTTTTATTTCTCTTCCTCTTGTGTGAAGCAACGTATTACCATGAAAAAAAGTGTGAAACAATGTCCGCCGTTGAAATGTGTTGCCGATGGAGCCGCCGGCTGCGCGCGCGGCTTCTAGAACGAACGAGAAAACACGAACGACCATGGTGGTGTGCTGTGCATCAACTTGGCGGACCTGTGGGATGAGCCACGACTAGGAAACGTAAGCACACACCGCCGCGCGCACTGCTACTGTCTACGCGGGAGATTTAGCATGCACATGCGGTCAACATCGGTAACCGCCTGGATCACATGGTCTCGTTGAGTGCAAGAGCAGAGAGCAGGAAGCCACGCAGCTCGAGAGCTTGCAGATTAAAAATGCCATCAAAACCCAGATCTGTGGAGTAGATTAAACTCAAAGAACTACCCAACCCATAACGTAGAAGTGTTTTTGACACTAGGCGCGTCGGTGCACCGGCCGGAACTGCCTGCGATTTGACACTAGACTCCTAGCTAACAACGGCCGAATCGGCTTGGTATACGTAGCACGTCTCTCTCGAGAGCGCTGGATCACGCCATGGCAAAACCGCGTGACAGTACCGGCCGGTTCGGGCCCTGCCGTTATCCAGAGGAGTCGATGCTGCCCGTCCTAGTACACGCAAAGCTGTTCCTAGAATTTGATGGACGGCAAAGCTATTAATAACCCTTTTTTTTCGGGTAAAGCTACGGATAACCGATGATTGTTTTTTGTTTATTGTCAGAGAGGATAACCAATGGGTACGTTCCACAGACCTGATTTTATTATTTAAAATTGAAGTATTACGTCCTCTCGGTTTATAAGGTTTGTGTGTATCTCTAGGTTGATAAATACATTAACGTACTACAAGTGATATATCACAAAAAATATATCATTAGAAGCTTCGAATCGTCTACTTTCTAATGGTATAATATTTAGACTATACAACTCATCTTATGCTTGTGAAATTATACACCTAGAAATACACGCAAGACATATTATTTACTTAAGCTTCATTTCTTTGCAAAAATATCAACATGGTATACCAGTAAAAAGACTTCAACATCATGGCCTCTGCCGGTGGCGGACCTAGAAATAAAATGAAAGGTGTGCACACTTTGCAAAAATTGAGATCAATCTTAGTTGGCTTGGATGGGCCTTGAGAATCAACTAATTTTTACATAGGATGTGATACATGCTGGTCGGAGCTCTTCGTCTCCGACCTCAGGGCGGCGAGCACCCTCATCTACCGACATGGTACTCTTCTCTGACAAGGTGGCTGTTAGTTCTTAATGAACGGGGACATGTCGTCAACAATCATGCATGCCATGCAGGACATAGGATTGTGGAGGGTATTGAGGTACCGTATCCATTTCATTGGGCCGGTCCGTGTCTGTGTGGTCTGTGGTAAAGAGGACGTACAGGGATCGAACCAGAATGGAGGTGGTGGTGTGCGATGTCACATTGTCATTATCGAGGCTGCATTTACTCGCCATGAAACCTCTGGTCTAGTGGAAGACCGCGGCTCTTTGATTCGCTCGCGGGCATTTCCACATCTACGCTACAATAGATAGAACCAATGGGAGGCGTGATGCTGCAGATCTCCGATCCGTGCTGGTCTCGATGGCGGAATGGGAGGCGCGCATGGCGAAGATCGCGGAAGGGAAACACGATGAAGTTGGCCAGACTGCGAGAAACCAGCTCGTGGTTTGCAAGCTCGAGCGAGCTAGCTAGGGCGGCAATTGTGGTGACTAGGTAGTTGATCAATCAAGGAGGCATGACTGTTTCCTAATACAAGGCAAAGTACTCGATAGAAATCGTGCTTCAGGCTATGGAGGAAACGGAATCAATGGACCCAGTCCAGCGGCAGAAGTGGGCAATATACAGATCTCGTCGTCGGGCACGCCATGGCTCAAAGGAGGATGCGGTGGCAGTGGTGATGGCATTGGCATCGCGAGGGATGCGGGAGATGTCCATTGTGCTGGAGGACGACGAGGAAGCAAGGCCGAGGAGCAAGAAGGGGATACGGGAGATCACGCAACTGCCTCGACATATACCTAGCCATTTGTCGGGCCGGGTCGGGCCTCGGGCCGAGCCTACCAAAGCCCGACGCAAAAATCCTGGGCCCACGCCCAGCCGTCGGGCCAAAAAATCAGGCCCAAGCCCGACCCATCACGCAAAAAGCCCGTCGGGCCTCAGGACGGTCCTCTTCCTTAAACTGTGAATATGACAGGCCCGGGCCCGACCATCGGGCTGAAAATCTAGGCCTAGGCCCGACCCGTGGACAAGGTCGGGCCGGGCTGCCCATGGCGAGGACTACCTCCACATTCCCCTTAGTTCCCACGTCACTCTGCGCCCTCATCCTCAACTCAGGCGAGCAAACGAATCAATGTACCATCAACGTTGAGACGATGTTAAGTTGTGAAGGTAGCTTATATTGCAAAAATTTACAAATTTAGGCTCCAAATTAGACTTGTTATCATAGACAATGGCGGTGAACAACAACATATTCATAGAAAAATTATCTGAGTGCAAGAATCTGTCAATTGCATATAGAACAAAACAATTTTTTGTCTAATGTAAGCACAAAGTGTATCTAAATCCCCAGTCGATCGGTTAAGAAAACGAACCGATTCCGAGCAAAATCCCACGAGCGGAAATGCTAACCAGCAATAACATATTCTATCGTAACCTACCTGATTCAAAAGACATGTACAAGTCCTGGATTATACTGTAGTAAGAAACAGAGATATCCACCTAGCCAACTAGACGAACAGCTCGAGCAAGACAGGCAGCCGGTCGGCGGCGGCCTGGTGCCCCGCCTCCTGATCCGACAGCGCGACCCACCGGTCGAGCGCCATCTCCTCGCGGTGCCGACGCATGTGGCCGCCGAGCGCCTGGCCCGTCTCGAAGCCCAGCCCGCAGATGTGGCAGTCGTGCTGCTGCCTGTCCTCGCGCCTTTGCCGCTCCTTGATGGCCCTGGCAACGCCGACGCCGAGCTCCAGCCCGTGGCGGCCGCGGAGGTGGCTGGTCCGGTGGCCGCCCAGCGCCTGGAACGTCTCGAAGGCCCGGCCGCAAGTCTTGCAGACGAAGTCCCCTTCCCCTGACGTCGCCACTACTCTCCTCCGCCTTGTCCTCTTCCCGGGCGCCGCCGGCGTAGGCGCACCGGTGCCCGAGTCGTCCGACGTCGTGGTCGACGCCGAGGAGTCTGTGCTGAGGGACAGCGCCAGCGAGACGGTTGGCTCCTCCTCCCTCGCGCGCTTCATCCCTGCTCCCATGGAGATGGATTTGCTGCTCCTCTTGATGATCTGCTGGATTTTGATTGATGCTCTTTTGCGGCGTTGTAGTTGTGTGAGAGGCTGAGAGTTCGGTAGGAGAATGAATGGATGGATGAATCGGCAGGGGAGACGGCCGCGCTTATATATAGGCTGTGTAGCTGGCATGCGTGTTGCTGCCGGGGGACCTTACGTGTGTGCCCACTTGGTGCGTCTGCGGACCAATCGTCGGAAGCCACCACGACGTTCGCGACGTGACTGATTGGATATTTCAGTCGTGCGTAGCGCGGCCGACCGGAGACAAATGTGTGGTGCGGATTGGCGTCACCTGTCACGCCACAAGACGCGTGGCGGCGCGCCGCTGCTTGGCCGCCGGGACGGTGGGCGGGATTCAGCGGTTCATCCATTAACCGGAGCGAATAATTTAGTCCGGGCTGGCCGGCGGCGCGATTGTGAGCGTGAGGAAGGATCTGGAACATTCCAGAGCCTGGGAAAGGATCTTTGACCGAGCAGGATATTTCAGACTTGTGAAGGTACTTCTTTTTTACAGAATGACGACACTGCGCGTCTGTGCGTACGTGCGTGCGTGCTTCACAAGTATGCGAGTTTACTACCTTCTCTATATTTCTATCGACAGAAAAATGTTAGGGTCATGACACATGGAATGATGCTGGCTTTCTTCTATCGAAAGAGGCTTTCATGGCATAACTTTAAGTTGTTATACAACTTAATGTTATTAGTCTATTTGACGATTAGAGTTAAATCATGGAAAACATGCCCGCCATCCTTTTGGAGTACTCCCTTCATAAAGAAATATAATAGCATTTAGGTCATTACTTTAGTGATCTAAACGCTCTTATATCTATTTCCAGAGGGAGTATTTGTTAGGGAGGAATGAAAACATACTGAACTAGTATCTCCTTTCATTGTCGATGTTATCTTATAGGAAGCCCCCAATTTTATGTTTATGTGTCTTTTAAAGTTTATGGGGACAGAAGTATCACAACACTCGGCTGATGAGGTGGTTGAAGTTAGAGAAACAATAAAAGTTAACAAATGCCCTCAAAAAATTAAAGAATAGAACCAAAAAAGGGGAGCTTGGCGAAAATCCCTAGCCAATAATTGTCGAAGGTTTGCTACTATACAAGAGGAGTTGTTAATTGACTAACTGTACCTCGTCCCTCTCCTTCCCTCGAACAAATGATGGCGCCAACAAGTATGCCAGCAAATTCCACATGGTACCTCAAAGGGGAGTTGATGATTACACATCTTCCATCCTCTCTCAAACAAATGATGGTGTCAACAAGTGGGACAGTGAATTCACCTTGTAGTACCTCCAAAGGGGACACTAGTAGAAAAAGGACCTAATATGTGAAACATTAGTACCGGTTGGCATATGAGCCGGCACTAATGCTCCCATTAGTGCCGTTTCAAATGACTTGTCGGGAGGTGACCTTTAGTACCGGTTCTTTGGGAATCTTTAGTACCGGTTCGTGCCACGAACCGGTACTAAAGATGCTGGTGCCCGGCCAACAACTTTAGTACCGGTTCGTGGCACGAACTGGTACTAAATAGGTTGTGGCAGGCGCTATTTTTAGTCCCACCTCGCTCCCCTAACAAGAATTTGACCACCTTAAGTATGTTACTTCTCAAACCATCTCAAGCATTTGGTCTTCATTGAACTCTATGTGTAGGATCTGTGGCTGCAATAGGAGTCTTCGCCGGTTCTTAAATCGGTGGTAGATTCCTATTGATGATTTAGATTCTATACAAAAAGATCGTTGATGATCAATGCATTTTTTATATGTACTTCTGTGTAGCAGTAGTGCGCGTTTTAGCTGAAAGGCGGTACTGATCAATGTATTTTTTTTCTGTGTTCAGATGCACAATTTAAAGAAGAAGAGGAGGAGGAGGAGGAGGAGGAGGAGGAGGAGGAGGAAGAAGAAGAGCAGGAGGAGGAGGAGGAAGAAGAAGAAGAAGAAGAAGAAGAAGAAGCAGAAGCAG
>NW_025227290.1:0-4864 GCF_018294505.1 Triticum aestivum | reverse complement strand
TTTGGAGGGGCTCAGAATTGAGGTGTTTCGTTCTCGCTGCGTAGTCAGACTACACGTACTCGACCTAAAAGACGGTTTATTTGGCTAATCGCTAAAAAAAATGTATGTGCGAATCAACCTGTGATTGGATGGTTATAGAGGAAAGTTGTATCCTCAGTCCATCAGGGTTGAAGTCTAGGTGCTCGTATTATCCTGGATTTATTTCAAGATTTTCCAGCGATGCGCGTTCAGTGGGAGGAGAAATTCCCGCAGACTACGAGGCACTTGTGGTGCTTTCGTCAATCTCAAGATGATATGCTGGCTCAGTCTCTCGAAGGTGCTCATAGGGGTAGAGTGTGTGTTTCATTGGGGTGCGTGTACGCGTGTATATATGATTGCATGTGTGGCTGTCTCTGTACTATGTTCCAAAAAAATGTATGTTTGCTTTCTAAGAGCATCTCTAACCGAGCACTTAAAATTTAGGCCCATATATGGCATCTTAACCTTTAACTCATTTTTTTGCAAATGAACCTTTAACTCCTTATTATATGTTCGAAAAGTATTTGGTTCTACGTATTTGGTTGCATTGAGTTTCTACGTTGCAGAATGTTTTGAATTGATTCTTGTGACTATATCACTGCAAACAAATAATATCGTATGCTTATGCCTCGCGTGACCACAAGGACACAAAGAGCAGAGATGTTGGGAATGGTTAGAATTAAGTACAGGGGGCTATGGCCTAAACGGTCACTTGTGCATAAAGTTAAATTCCAGTCATAGAGATGCACTGCTATTGGACGCTGGTGGTAAGCATTTTACAACATGAACCATATTAAAATTTACCAGACGGGATGAATAGGAAACATGTCATACAATAGGAAATCAGAGTGGTCAAAGTGAAAAGATGATGGTGCACACAAATTGCAGAAACGAAAATTAAATTGATGACAAGTCGGGTACTCGTGAATTGATGTAAAGTTAGAATATGTGGTTGGATGGTTAGGAGGCTAGTTGTACCCTCAGCCTACCAAGGATCAAACCTAGTTTTGACTCTTTGGTGTCTCATAAAAAAGTGAAATATTCTTATTGCAGGAGGCGACGTTTCTTTCGATAGCGAGATGCCTATAGTGACTCCGCCAATCTCAAGACTTTCCTGCTCAGTCTTTCGGAGATGCTTATAGAGGTAGGATGTGCCTGGTACCATGTCTGTTAAAAAGAATCTTAGCATCCAGTACTTCTAGCCATGTCCATGTGAACAAGGATGATTTTCACACAATTAATTCGAAATTCTGGTTTTATAGCATCACAAGAAATAGATTCATCGACACAACATTATACAAACTAAAAGAAACTCTACACCATCTTTCAATGATGTGGATCGATAGGCAAACATTATAAGCAATTAAGAGCATTACGTTTTTTGGCAAATTAAGAGCATTACATGATACATGCTTTCAGGAAAATGAAATTGTTTGAAAAGACATAATCTGAAATAGTTCAATCTTAGTCGACATCAATGTGCAAGATCTCTATTTTTCTATGCTCTGAGAACGGACACTACAATATTTTTCCACTAGCTAAATAAAATATTGCATCATGGTGAATATTTTTTTTAATCTGTATGACATATCTGTAAAATTGATTGATTTTGCACTATCACATGGTGAATATTTTGAAGTTTTAAATGAAAAAAAATCTATAATGAAATGTGAAGTCGATTGAGAACTACTACATAGAGGCTCTCAAAGAAAGAAGGTCGAAGAAATCATATTGGCGGCAATTGGTTAGTTAACATCGGATCGACACAGCTCGGGTCGATCATAGCAGTTGGCAGTTCATTTGGCTACACAATCGAAGGTCGATGGTGCCGCCGGTAGATAATGTTCAAGAGTGCTATGTTTTCCTCCTCAATCCTTTGAACACATGATGTGCGAACGAAGGACGTGGATTTTTAGAGCACAGTCTCTTGGACACCTCCTATCCTCATCATCTAATGTTGCTTTGAGATCCATGCTACACAACTAACTTACTACATGAAAACTTTCTCTTTTTTGTTTCTTCAAAATAAAACAACAAATGAACTTGAAACTTTCCAGGACAACAAAACATTCTTAGAACAATGTGGGATAAAACTTCCAGATTTTTTTGTCCAAGAAAAATATAGAAAATGATTTTGTTAATTAAAAAATCTTTTTTGTAGTATTTATGATGCACGAAATTATCTGAAAGTTTTTGCCCACATTCTAGCAAGAATCTTTTGTTGTGCTGAAAAGTTTGAAGATCATATGTTAAACTATGTGGGAGGGACAAAAAAGAGAAAAGTACTTGCACGAATCATGATGCAGAATTGGATGGCTAGATAAGAGGGTGTCCATGAGCCTAAGCTCCACATGATATTTTCCTGCAAATGAGGGCCCCTATAGTTTGTCTCCCCTCCACCTACTATCACTACCACAACCTTACTGTCACCCACCACCCCAGTCACCGCGACAGCACCATCACCTATGGCAGGTCCTCTGCCCCACTCCGCCCCTATTTTCCGCCCCTCCTACCGTCTACACCAGTTGAGAGGCGAGATCCATGGATTCCGATGGGAGGAGGCGTCCTATGTCGGAGGAACACATTGTAGTGGCGCTTCACATGATGAAGATATCAAGGACGATGAGGTTCCCTCACGATGGCCATGAAAAGATGCGGAAGCTAGTGACAAGGATCTCGGGCGGAGACATCTTCGTTGGTTCTGGACAAGAGCGCGGAGTGGAAGGAGTTCTAGTCTCTGCAGCCACACATCTTGTGATTAGAAAGTGTTTGCGCTAGTCCCAGGGAGGGGAACATCGATTCCGGCGGAGCGCATGGTGCTGGGGAAGATCAAGATCGCCACCGCGGCCTAACCTGATCTCGGTGAGACACCCCTAGAGCTGGGGTAAATTTTTGTTGTTTCCAATGGCTGCTCAAGGGTGGATATCATCTAGGATTCCCTCCAGAAGGCTTCGTCTCTAACTCAAGATACTCGAAACAGATTTTTGGGGATTTCCCACCTCCATTGTTGTTCTCGAAGATTCAAGCGGTTTCTGATTCGTTCAGAGGAGGCGGGCGAGAGTCGTTCTAACACAGAGGTGCATCAAATTGTGATCGTGGAGCCACGTCGCGACTTTCTCCTTCCGAAGGTTTGGATGATGCAGTCAACAATTTTTACAATTAGTTTTGGCTTTTGCTGGTCCCTGAGGTTAAACCTGCCAGGGTTTATGTTTCGAGGGACATCACGCTAAACAAGATCATGTACTCCCTTCGATTCATAATAAGTGTTCTGGTATTAGAAAAACTAAAACCATGACACTTATTATGATCGCAGAAGTACTCCCCCCTTCCGAATTACTCATCGCAGAAATGAATATATCTAAAACTAAAAATACGTCTAGATACATTTTTTTGCGACAAGTAATTCGGATAATTTAATGGCTTGGGTGTGATTTAGCGTCATTTAGTGGTTCTATAAAGTGTCAATTAAGAAACTTCAGTAAATATTTAGGCTGCAGATATTTGCCATATAGGCCGATTAAAACTTCGATTAAAGCCCAACAAGATGAGTTTTTTGGACTGCCGCTATTTGCCAATACACATGATTTCTTCTATTGCCACTCTGGCAGTGATCAAGATATCTAGTTATTTTTTATGTCCACTTGAAGAGCTGCGTGAATCATAATCAGGATTATGCATCTGGTCGAGAACCACGGTGAGTGCCACGACGAACGCTTGGTCGACGCCCGGGTTGACCCTCACGTTGTACGCGCGCTCTCCACACAGCGCGCCCCAAAAGGTGTTCTTCTTCCTGTCGATCTGCGCAACGGCGGCGCCGCCGCAGGAGACGGTCATCGCGCCGTGGTAGTAGCTGCCGTGGACAGCCATGTCGGGCGCCCCCTCGCCTGAAGACCTGCCGTCGAGGAACACGTGGACGTTGGTCGTCACCTGGAAAAACGACGCCTTGTCCACGGCGAGGAAGAGGCGGTCCGTCTGCCTCGCGCACCGCCCCCTGAACGCCTCCCAACGGCCCATGCCGATCAGGGACGTGGACTCCTCGACGAAGAGCAAGGGGTGTCGCGAGGCGGCCCCTAGCAAGAGCGCAGGTCCCGGTAGTGGCCGAAGTAGGAGGTCTCCACCTGCAGCGTCCGTGACGTCGAACCCGTGGCGCCGCAAGGAGCTCGATCTGGTCACCGTTAACGTCGTCGTGTGGCGTGCGCAGAACCGCGCGTCCACCAGGGCCGCCCTACTGTCCCACGGCCACGGCATCTCCCGCTGATCGACTCCCTGCTAGTGATCGATCGTAAACAGGATGGAAGTTACACCGATATGGATCGACGGAGATGGTTGGTTTTGATGCAGGAGGCTGGTACTAGTTTTGTTTTTTGGTACATAACCGGGTTAGCTACGTAGCTTTTGTATATGCGATTATTTCCTTGTTGCACAAGACGGTCTCTCCTAGAATTAAAGGATTGTTATGTGCGGCCTAATTTTTTTTTTGTGCAAGTTGATTTTTTTCATAGCCGTCCAATTTAAATCCAAGGGCAGATACCTTTAGCAGTTCACGCGTAGAATTACCGTGCCTGTTCTAGCTTCTTCACTGACTTATACCTGGATTTTTTACAGCCAACTTACACGCCACACACCACACGTAGATTTAACGCGCCTCTAGTTCGGTTCTATTTTGACCACAATGAGAATGCACCCAAAGTCCGAAGGGAAACGTTTGGGGCCGGGGCACCGGCCGAAGCTTCGGCCGGTCACCCGCTACCACACGCTCCTGTTTTCTCTCCCGCCCCACCCGCTATGACGATGAGCGGCCCCGGCGAGTGAGCGGCGACGGCGAGCGGCCCCGGCGAGGCGCCGT
>NW_025227289.1:82376-100303 GCF_018294505.1 Triticum aestivum | reverse complement strand
TTTGTTACACAACTTTAACCATACGTGCATGCTACGGGACTTGCAAACTTCAACACAAGCATTTCTCGAATTCACAATCACCCAACTAGCATGACTTTGATATTATCACCTCCATATCTCAAAACAATTATCAAGCATCAAACTTATCTTAGTATTCAAAACACTCATAAAAAAGTTTCACATATCTTGAATACCAAGTATATTAACATTAAGCAAATTACCATGCTATTAACGACTCTCAAAATAATCTAAGTGAAGCATGAGAGATCAAAAGTTTCTTTAAAACAAATCCACCACCGTGCTCTAAAAGATCTAAGTGAAGCACGAGAGAAAAACTTATCAAGCTCAAAAGATATAAGTGAAGCACATAGAGTATTCTAGCAAATTCCAATTTGTGTAAGGCTCTCTCTCATTAAAGAATTTCAGATCTTGATACTTCATTCAAACAGCAAGCAAAGCTAAAGAAAACTACAATGCAAGGATAGCACAACTCATGTGAAGAAGCAAAAACTTAGGCTCAACCGATACTAACCGATAATTGTTGAAGAAGAAAGGTGGGATGCCTACCGGGGCATCCCCAAGCTTAGATGGTTGAGACTTCTTGAAATATTACCTTGGGGTGCCTAGGGAATCCCCAAGCTTGAGCTTTTGTGTCTCCTTAATTTCTTTCATGTCACGGTTTCTCTTTTTATCAAAAGCTTCATTCATAACAAACTCAACAAGAACTCGTGAGATAGGTTAGTATAAACCAATGCAAAACCATGTCATCTTCTACTATAACTAATCACTAACATTATAATTCAACATTGCACACTAAATATCTCTGAATATTTAATACTCCTATCCTCAAATAGAATCATTAAACAAGCAAACATACGCCAACAATGCAAACATAACAGCAATCTGCCAAAACAGTACAGTCTGTAAAGAATGCAAGAGTATCAATACTTCCCTGACTCCAAAAATTATGAACTAAAATTCTCACTGTAATAAATTTATCAGATCTTAATATGCAAAAAGATTCAACGCTATAACATTCTCTGACTTTTCTGAGGAATTTTTGCAACAGCGGTAAACTTTCTTTTTTCAAACAGCAACATGCAAACTAGCAAAATAAGCATGGCAAAGGCTATCCTTGACTTTTTTATTGAAACTGAAGATGCAAAACATTATTCTAACTAACAGCAAGCAAAAACTAACAAAAGAAAATGACGCTCCAAGCAAAACACATATCATGTGACGAATAAAAATATAGCTCCAAGTAAATTACCGATGGAAGTAGACGAAAGAGGGGATGCCTCATTAGTCAAAAGAACTCATATACTTATTGCAAAAATTTAGAAGTCATCAAAAATCAAGTACTACGCGCATGCTCCTAGGGGGATAGATTGGTAGGAAAAGACCATCGCTCGTCCCCGACCGCCACTCATAAGGATGCACAAGCCAGGTACACTTCATGTTTCAAATTTGTTACACAACTTTAACCATACGTGCATGCTACGGGACTTGCAAACTTCAACACAAGCATTTCTCGAATTCACAATCACCCAACTAGCATGACTTTGATATTATCACCTCCATATCTCAAAACAATTATCAAGCATCAAACTTATCTTAGTATTCAAAACACTCATAAAAAAGTTTCACATATCTTGAATACCAAGTATATTAACATTAAGCAAATTACCATGCTATTAACGACTCTCAAAATAATCTAAGTGAAGCATGAGAGATCAAAAGTTTCTTTAAAACAAATCCACCACCGTGCTCTAAAAGATCTAAGTGAAGCACGAGAGAAAAACTTATCAAGCTCAAAAGATATAAGTGAAGCACATAGAGTATTCTAGCAAATTCCAATTTGTGTAAGGCTCTCTCTCATTAAAGAATTTCAGATCTTGATACTTCATTCAAACAGCAAGCAAAGCTAAAGAAAACTACAATGCAAGGATAGCACAACTCATGTGAAGAAGCAAAAACTTAGGCTCAACCGATACTAACCGATAATTGTTGAAGAAGAAAGGTGGGATGCCTACCGGGGCATCCCCAAGCTTAGATGGTTGAGACTTCTTGAAATATTACCTTGGGGTGCCTAGGGCATCCCCAAGCTTGAGCTTTTGTGTCTCCTTAATTTCTTTCATGTCACGGTTTCTCTTTTTATCAAAAGCTTCATTCATAACAAACTCAACAAGAACTCGTGAGTTAGGTTAGTATAAACCAATGCAAAACCATGTCATCTTCTACTATAACTAATCACTAACATTATAATTCAACATTGCACACTAAATATCTCTGAATATTTAATACTCCTATCCTCAAATAGAATCATTAAACAAGCAAACATACGCCAACAATGCAAACATAACAGCAATCTGCCAAAACAGTACAGTCTGTAAAGAATGCAAGAGTATCAATACTTCCCTGACTCCAAAAATTATGAACTAAAATTCTCACTGTAATAAATTTATCAGATCTTAATATGCAAAAAGATTCAACGTTATAACATTCTCTGACTTTTCTGAGGAATTTTTGCAACAGCGGTAAACTTTCTTTTTTCAAACAGCAACATGCAAACTAGCAAAATAAGCATGGCAAAGGCTATCCTTGACTTTTTTTTATTGAAACTAAAGATGCAAAACATTATTCTAACTAACAGCAAGAAAAAACTAACAAAAGAAAATGACGCTCCAAGCAAAACACATATCATGTGACGAATAAAAATATAGCTCCAAGTAAATTACCGATGGAAGTAGACGAAAGAGGGGATGCCTTCCGGGGCATCCCCAAGCTTAGTTGCTTGGTTGTCCTTGAATATTACCTTGGGGTGCCTTGGGAATCCCCAAGCTTAGGCTCTTACCACTCCTTATTCCATAGTCCATCGAATCTTTACCCAAAACTTGAAAACTTCAACTACACAAAACTCAAAACAAAACTCGTAAGCTCCGTTAGTATAAGAAAATAAAACCACCACTTAGGTACTGTAATGAACTCATTCTAAATTCATATTGTTGTAATATCTACTGTATTCCAAATTCTCTATAGTTCATACCACTTAATACTAGCCATAGATGCATCAAAATAAGCAAACAACAAATAGAAAACAGAATCTGTGAAAAACAGAACAGTCTGTAGTAATCTGTATCAAACGTATACTTCTAGAACCCCAAAAATTATGAAATAAATTTCTGGACCTGATTTATTTGTATATTAATCATCTTAAAAAAGAATCAAACTAAAATCACTCTCCAGTAAAAAATCGAGCTAATCTCGTGAGGGCTAGAGTTTCTGTTTTTCACAGCAAGATCATATAAACTTCACTCAAGTCTTCCCAAAGGTTCTACTTGGCACTTTATTGAAACAAAAGCTATAAAACATGATTACTACAGTAGCATAATCATGTGCACACACAAAAACAGTAAGGATAAATATTGGGTTGTCTCCCAACAAGCGCTTTTCTTTAATGCCTTTCTAGCTAGGCATGATGATCGACAATGATGCTCACATAAAAGATAAGAATTGAAACACAACGGGAGCATCATGAAGCATATGACTAGCACATTTAAGTCTAACCCACTTCCTATGCATAGGGATTTTGTGAGCAAACAACTTATGGGAACAATAATCAACTAGCATAGGATGGCACAACAAGCACAACTTCAAGAATTTAAGCACATAGAGAGGAAACTTGACATTATTGCAATTCCTACAAGCATATGTTCCTATCTCATAATAATTTTCAGTAGCATCATGAATGAATTCAACAATATAAACAGCACCTAAAACATTCTTTTCATGATCTACAAGCATAGAAAATTTACTACTCTCCACATAAGCAAGATTCTTCTCATGAATAATAGTGGGAGCAAACTCAACAAAATAACTATCATGTGATTGAAAATTAAGATCAAGATGACACGTTTCATGATTATCATTATTCTTTAAAGCATACGTGTCATCACAATAATCACCATAGATAGGAGGCATGCTTTCATCATAGTAAATTTTCTCATCAAAACTTGGGGGACAAAAAATATCATCTCCATCAAACATAGCTTCCCCAAGCTTGTGGCTTTGCATATCATTAGCATCATGGATATTCAAGGAATTTGTACTAAGAACATTGCAATCATGCTCATCATTCACATATTTTATGCAAAGAATTCTATGTAATTCTTCTTCTAGCACTTGAGCACAATTTTCCTTTCCATCATACCCCCGAAAGATATTAAAAAGGTGAAGCGTATGAGACAAACTCAATTCCATTTTTTTTGTAATTTTCTTTTATAAACTAAACTAGTGCTAAAACAAGAAACAAAAAGATTCGATTGCAAGATCTAAAGATATACCTTCAAGCACTCACCTTGCCTGAAAAGAGCTTAGTGACGGAGTGCGAGTACCCTTTACCTAGCCTTCCCGGCAACGGCGCCAGAAAAGAGCTTGATGTCTACTACACAACCTTCTTCTTGTAGACGTTGTTGGGCCTGCAAGTGCACATGTTTGTAGGACAGTAGCAAATTTCCCTCAAGTGGATGACCTAAGGTTTATCAATCCGTAGGAGGCGTGGGATGAAGATGGTCTCTCTCAAACAACCCTGCAACCAAATAACAAAGAGTCTCTTGTGTCCCCAACACACCCAATACAATGGTAAATTGTACAGGTCCACTAGTTCGGCGAAGAGATGAAGATACAAGTGCAAAATAGATAGTAGATAAAGGTATTTGTAATCTGAAATAATCAAAACAGCAAGGTAGCGAGTGGTAAAAGTGAGCGTAAACGGTATTGCAATGATAGGAAACAAGGCCTAGGATTCATACTTTCACTAGTGCAAGTTCTCTCAACAATAATAACATAGAAAGATCATATAACAAGCCCTCAACATGCAACAAAGAGTTACTCCAAAGCCACTAGTAACGGAGAACAAACGTAGAGATTATTGTAGGGTATGAAACCACCTCAAAGTTACCCTTTCTGTTCTATCTATTCAAGATTCGTAGTAAAATAACATAAAGCTATTCTTTCCGCTCAATCCATCATAGAGTTCATACTAGAATAACACCTTAAGACACAAATCAACCAAAACCCTAATGTCACCTAGATACTCCGTTATCACCTCAAGTATCCATGGGCATGATTATATGATATGCATCACACAATCTCAGATTCATCCAACCAACATAAAAGTACTTCAAAGAGTGCCCCAAAGCTACTACCGGAGAGTCAAGAACGTGCGCCAACCCCTATGCATAGGTTCATGGGTGGAACCCGCAAGTTGGTCGCCAAAACATACATCAACAGGCACATGATATCCCATTGTCACCACAGATAAGCACGGCAAAACATACATCAAGTGTTCTCATAAAAGACTCAATCCGATAAGATACCTTCAAAGGGGAAACTCAATTCATCACAAGAGAGTAGAGGGGGAGAAACATCATAAGATCCAACTATAATAGCAAAGCTCGGGATACATCAAGATCATGCCATAGAGGAACACGAGAGGGAACACGAGAGAGAGAGAGATCAAACACATAGCTACTAGTACATACCCTCATCCTCGAGGGTGAACTACTCCCTCCTTGTCATGGATAGCGCCGGGATGATGAAGATGGCCTCCGGTGGTGGGATCCCCCTCCGGCAGGGTGCCGGAACAGGGTCCCGATTGGTTTTTGGTGGCTCTGGAGGCTTGCGGCGGCAGAACTCCCGATCTATCTTCTGTTCTGGAAGTTTTGGGGTACGTAGGTATATATGGGTGCAGGGGGTACGTCGGTGGAGCTACGGGGGCCCCATGAGGCAGGGGGGCGCGCCCCCCACCCTCGTGAGCACCTCCCGTATCTTCTGACGTGGGGTCCAAGTCCATCAGGTGGGTTTCATTCCAAAAATAACTTCTCCAGTTGATTTGTTCCGTTTTGACTCCGTCTGATATTCCTTTTCCTCGAAACACTGAAATAGGCATAAAATAACAAATCTGGGCTGGGCCTCCGGTTAATAGGTTAGTCCCAGAAATAATATAAAAGTGGATAATAAAGCCCAATATTGCCTAAAATAGTAGATAAAGTAGCATGGAGCAATCAAAAATTATAGATACGTTGGAGACGTATCAGGCATGTGCAGTGGTTCATACGTCAGTACTACACAATCTTGTTGCTAGTGTAGTAAGATATGACGATAACAAATGATGTTGTGCGCATGTCAACTACTCCTATATGTAACATAGTACGTCTTTTTCGACTGTCCGGTCGAGAATGAACGGTGAGATCAATGTTAACAGAACTAGGTCCACAACGCACGGGGAGTACAGTGCTACAGTACTCCATGAAACATGAACCATATGAAGCACGAATAGTGTTAGACAGGTTGTATGAAGGGTGCACGGGATGGGAGCAAAAGTTCCCTTCTCGACCCACTATTGGGTGTTTGGCAGAGTGCATGAAGGGTGCATGAGTCCACACTAGTAGGTTGACAAAAATACACGAAGAGGAAACAACTATATTGAGATGAGAATGCAACCAAACACACCCACACACTTTGTGCTACAGTGACTGATCTGCACCATCTGAGTTTGATCCAACGGTCATGTTGCGCCGAGACATGGACATGCCCATGCAGAGGGCGCCTAAACACCATCAAAGTCCCTCTACTTCTCGAGGCGCATGACGTTAGTGATGTAGGGTGCAACCGCCCGCAGAGCCCGCTCCCGGTCGACGAGAGCCAGCTCGTCAAAGACGGCATCCAATGGCACGAATGGATTCCGGCGACGGAGCCCTGAAAGGATTCGCCCGGCAATGGTGACGGCATCCTGCAACCCCTCCTTGTCCAGCTCAGCCCCCACCATTGCGCAGAGACGACTCAGATCGTCGGAGATATAGGTGAAGAAAGAGACCAGGTCAGGAAGCCGCAGCTCGTTGAAGTCGACCGGGTGGTCGAACGGGTTTAGCCCGACGGCTGGCATCATCGTGCTGGCATGACGGTAGGCATCGCGCAGCCGCAACACGTGTGTGGCAACTTGGTTCACCAAGTGGCTGAGGCGATCCTAGACCTCGTCACGATCGGCCCGCTCGCGCTCCAGCCGGCTCCCCTGATGGCCTATCGTATCTCCTGCTTTCTGCAGCAACGCCGCCGATGCCTCGAGCATCTTTGTGGTGGACGCCTGCCGCTTTTGAAGCTCCGTGAACTCTCGCACATAACGGAGGAGCATGGAACTCCTCTCCTCCTTGAGCTCATAGAGCTCCACGTCCTTGGCCCTGAGCTCCGCATCCTTGGCATGGAGCTCCTGTGTTAGGCGCCTCACCTCGGACTCTGTGATCTGCTGCGCCGCCATGGCACCAGGTAGAAGAAATGGGAAGAGGAAGCAAAGGGGGCGAAACGGCTGAAAGGCAATGCAATCTACGGGAAGGCGGACGGAGCCAGCCGAGGAGCGGGGAATCTTTTGGTTTTCACCATGGTAAAACACAAGTCGGCGACTTATCACATCAGGGAGCAGTGGGTTTTTTATAGGCGGAGTCATCGTGACTAATTGCTGCCGTGCCTCCTCCCGTCAATCAAAAAATTAAAAATCATGTCGCGCCTGCTCCCATCAATCAAAAAATTAAAAATCCTGCCACACCCAAACACCAGAGCAACGCCACGGTGGATATTTAAATTTACCTGCCGGCAAGTAGATAAAAAAAGGGGTGAAAAAACAAATGTGGCAGCGGCCTAGCTAATCGGTCGAACTAGCCCAACTAGCTAGCCATCGTGCTTCACGGATGTACTCGGCGGGAAAGTTGGTCTTTCATGATTTGACGACTCATTTACTTGCTTCGGTGCTACGACCGAGGAGGACCCAGAAAACGCGCGGTAGGGCGTCCCATGTCAGGAAGAATATATGCGTGCACCACCCGGGAGGACACCGAAACCGCGCAGTAGGGTGTGCCACGTCTCGGCACAGAGGAAAAATGTGCGTGTAAAAATATACTGTATCAGACGTCGTACCTATGGTTCGACCTCGGGACCTAGCCGGTCGGTCGAAAACACCCCACTAGCCACACAGCTTCATCATGCAAACGTGGCACGGAGGATAGATGTGGTTAGCTTCGTCTCGACCAGCCACAACGTCTCTTGTTCTAGGTGATTCTTCTATTTTCCAAGCTTTTTTTAGTTGTAATAACACCACAGAAAGCTAGTGCCGCTCTTCGTGTGTGCCTGTGCAAAGGTTAGACGATGGAGAGAAGAGAGATTGATATCACAGACCTGGGACCCACCAGTAAGTGAGACAACGGTCATGCATGTGTTGACGAGGCACTCCCTCTACTCTACTCAACGCAAGTACTGTATAAAATCAAGTTATGGGACAAAGCCAACAACCGTTCGTTTTTTCAGGCTATCGACATACGCTTTGTAGTCCAGGTTGCCAGTTCGAATCTCGTCTTTTAGATTTGTTAGTTTTAGGTCCAAATTTGATTAATGACAAGTGGGACCCCCGTGTGTTGTTCCGATATTTCACTGTAGGATGTTTTTTTGAACAAACACTTTGCGTGGTTAGATAAGTAAGGGAACGAGTTACACGTATTTTGCAAGTTTACGAACAAAAATGACAGCGGCATAGTATCACATCCACCCCACAGCTTAGATACTATGGTGATACGAGTTTTTACACTGTTGGAAGTGAGATCCAATGGCTTGGGAGTAGTCTTTGTAATTATGCGCAATTTCCAAACTCTCCAAAGTTTTTTTTTGCAAATAAAACATTCAGGCCTCATGTGTGCCGCTGCATCTTCGATCCAACGGCTCCCCGGTGCTCATATTAGGTGCTCCTTGTAGCTTAATTACCCGCTACGGTGATATGAGCATCTAGGTCGTATGATCAGTGATCATACGGCACATGTGTAGTACTTGTACTTTCTGTGCATTTCCCAAACTCTATCAGCTGTATATTGCAAAAACATTCAAACCTCCTACTGTGGGCCGTTAGATCTCAGTGAACTCATATCACCATAGAATCTATGGTGCGGGAGCACCTGATACTCCCGTGCGAGAAAACATAAGGTGCTATCGCAGCTTGGATGCTACAGTGATACGAGCTTTGAGGTCGTTTGATCTGAGATCCAATGGCATCTGAGAAGTCTGTGTGCTTGTAAGCAGTGGCCGAACTCTTTTGGGGCTTTTCTGCAAAAAAAACCATTCGAACCACCGAGGAGGTGTTGGGTCACAAATCCAACGCCACCGAAGAGCTTGTATCACCAAAGCATCTAAGGTGTGGTAGCACATGATATTCTTACATACAGGAGAATATGATGTCCTCCTTCATCTTAGATGCTACGGTGATACGTGCTTTGAGGTTGTTGGATATGGGATCAAAGGGCATCTAAGTAGTTTTTGTACAAATTGTGTGCAATTCTCAAACTCATCAAGGTTTCCTGCAAAAAAATTAAGACACATCATGTGAGCTGCTATATCTCAGATCTACAAGCTCCAAGCAACTCGTATCGGCATATAGCATCTAAGGTATGGGGGCACATGATATTCTCCCGGGGAGGAGGGGTGGGGGTGCACAACCAATCGGTGGTTGGGAGGGTGGGGATAAATATAATCTAAACAACCCTAAACAGAGCTCCACAATTTTATCTAAGGTCGAGGGGTTGACCCCCGACAATCATAGCTCCGCCTAAACACAACATTTGCATGTACTGTAGTACTAGACTTAATATTCATGTTTCAGTTTCATGTTCATTTTAAATATTGAACTGAGGACCATGGATGTCATACATTTTACTCCCTTACTTCCTAAATATTAGTCTTTATAGAGGCTTCAAATGGACTGGCACATACGGATCTATATAGACATATTTTAGAGTCTAGATTCACTCATTTTGCTCCGTATGTAGTCACTTGTTGAACTCTCTAAAAGACTAATATTTAGGAATAGAAGGAGTATTTTTTGAATTCGTGTCATACAAGCATGGTTTGGAAAAATAGATGCACTATACTTATTGGATTGTTGTTGTGTTCATGTGTGTGTGTGTGTGTGTGTGTGTGTGTGTGGTCATATGCTTGATACATACAAAGTTTTCTCACCTCCATATTGTTCATCTTTTAAATAGGAATTTGCATTGGAAAACTTACTAGGGATACTATGAAATTTGAAATCCACGTTGAGATCACTATATCACAAACTCACTCTAATTCAACAACTCGTCATGAATCACTTAACACGTTGAGATTAGTATTTGCAAGGAAAATACGGGTATTGTAATACACATAGATTCGTTCAGCAATTTAAAAGGCTCCTTTCGTATTCTCAAATGGTAGGACCCAACGGCGTACCAGCCAGACCTTGGCTCGTGTTGATCCTAAAAAAACCGGGCTCGTGTCGTTCGGTGGCGTGCATGTAGCTCCTTTACAACGGGCATGATGGATGTTGGGTCCATGTCCGCACAAAGGAAATATGTTAGTTTCTAGAGGCTGACAGCTAATATGCACGTCCGTACAATCAATATGTTAGTTTTCCCTAGTAGTGGTGGTACACACATTAGGCAGCAGCACTCCTTTTTGAGCCGCGCTGCTGCTAAGATTCTGTGTATAGGGTTTTCCCTAGTAGTGGTGGTACGCACATTAGGCAACCCCAACCAATCGAGCCTCAGCGTTTCAAGTCGAAATATCTGGCGGTCGGAGTTCCAGCCCTAGGAAATTCCCCTCATGTCCCCGGTCCATAATGACTACCGATGAACAACGGAGGGATGCTTTAGTAACTAGACAACGTTACCTACCGTGCGGAGCACGGTTCAATTCCCTCGGTCGCCACTCGTCAAGGTCACCCGTTAACTGCATTGCTAGGCCGGTCTCACAGCCTTGCTCAGCAGCTTGCGCAGTAGTTCCCTCGCAAGGCTAACCTTTCTTGAACTATCTTGGAAGTGGTCTCGGTTCAGTATTATTTTGTTACGCTGCAATGGTGCCCAGTTTTTGTAATCGGCTTCTTCGTTGCACTTTATGATCACTGGTGGCGAACTTCGATGCCCAGTGGATGTAATATACCTTAAATCCCTTATTGTATAGTGTAAATTTATTCTTAGTTACTATGTCATAATTTCTTTATTGTATAAAGTAGGTTTGTTCTTAATTCCTACTAGTTACTGCCATCATTCGCTATCTGAAAAAAAATCAGATGTAGTCGACCGGGCCGAAACATTTGACTCTAACGGGCCAGGTTTTTAGAGGGCCACAATTGGGCCGGCCTGCGTCTTTCTTGGGCCCGAATGATTGGGGCCTTCACACATTGCGCCAGGCCCAAACTTACACCGGCCTATATTTAGTTGGGCCTTTTGTCGACCCAGCGCTTAGTTTAGCCCAGGTAGTGTTAGGCCATTAACAGGCTGAATATTGTACTAGCCTGTTACACCCAAGATGAAACCACGGGCCTTTAGCAGGCCAAAATGCATGTTGGGCCTCAATTTTCTCTAGTCGTCGACGGGCCTTCAGCAGGCCGAAATGTAGACCGGGCCGTTTTGGGACAGTTAGTTCACGGGCCGTTACCAGGCCGAAACATATCTTGGGCCTTAGTTGGCCCACTGATATCATGGGCTTTAAGAGGCCGAAAGCTTAGTACAGGCATCAACGGGCCGAATTACGCGACATGCCTTTAACAGGCCCAAACTCACGTTGGGCTTAACTGTTGCCACCTTTAGCACGGGCCGTTAGTGGGCCCACTATCTCGTTGGACCATATATGGCCCATGGGCAGCACGGGCCATTCCCAGGCCGAAAGTCACACCGGGCTGAAATGGGCCCATGTCTACATCAGGCCTCTAACATACCGAAAGTCACTGGGCTGTAGTTGGGCCCAAATATTTGGTGAAAAATTAATGGGCCAGATATTGGGCGAACAATTAACGGCCCAGGTCTGGCTTCGGGCCATAAATGGTCCCAAATATTGGACGATCAATTAACAGGCCAGATCTGGCTTCGTGCTGTAAATGGGCCTTTATTAAGCAGGCCGTTATTGGGCTGGCCCACTAGTACCTGATTAAGTTCTACGGGCCTTTGACTGGGCCAGCCTTTTTAACCTATATGGGCCTCTGTTGGGCCCAGCCACGTGTCGACGTATCATAGGCATGTCTCCTCCAATGGACGGGCGACATCTGGCCCACTGACGAGCTGACAAGTGTTTCCTTCGGCCAATCAGAATTTTACACGTGGAAATTTCCCATTGGTAGGGGATGTTAATGGGTTATCGGATCCCAAATCCGACCCAATAGCTTAACGGCGTTCCATTACGGTGGATGCCATGTGTCGGCCACCCTTGACGAAAGCACTTCTGTGACGCGCGATTTATCGTCATGGAAGTGGACACTTCTGTGATGATAATTTTGGTAATGTCATGGAACACTTCTACGACAGCACAGGTATGACTATCTTGATTCTGTCATAAATTTGTCATGGATGTACATGCATGACAAAAAATGCGACCTACTGTGACAAACACGTATCATCACGGAAGTGTATTTTTTTTGTAGTCTATACATAGTGCCATTGTTTTGATATACATCCCCGTTAGCCCTTGTACGATTTATGATTCAGATGTGGTATATTATATTTTATAACTATTTGTTGCATTCCGTGTTTATGACAATTATGCCCATCAAGTTGACATAGATATTTTTATCTAGGAGGTATGTGAACCGGAAATTTCAACCGACCCTCTTGTCGAGAAGTTAAATTTAGTTGAAAAAGAAAACAAGTATTTCAAAGAAAATTTGAAAAGAATTGCGGAAGAGAAGATGATATTGTAGTTGTATGTTGTTGATGTCCTCGAGGATCACAAGATCAAGATGGATGCAATGCGCTTGAAGTTTAGAAAATATGTTGTTAATAAAGAGGCTTGGTATCATTATGTTGTTGGATCAATTATTACCTTACTTGCGATCTTGATCGTATTCGTTATTGCATTTAAATATTTTAGCTAGATAGTTGTATGTTGTTTTATGAGAATAAGTGTGTATGAACTTTATGTATGAACTTGTATTAATTTGGTCTTTTCAGCATTGTGTAATGAAGATGAGCCGACAATGGATATACGATGACCGACGCTCTCTCCAGTTCATTAATGGTGTATATAGTTTTCTGTGTGCGGCCGAGGCAAGCAAGCGGGATAGTTTTATGTGTTGTCCATGTGTTGTCTGTAAGAAAGATATGAATTACTCTAGCACAAAAGTCCTTCACGTCCACCTGTCTATGTAAGGTTTCATGTCTGGCTATAACGATTGTACCAAGCACGGAGAAAGAGGGATTCTAATGGAAGAGAATGAAGAAGAAGAGGATGATGACAACTATCATCTGTTCCCTGAATATGATGGTACTACAATGGGGGAAGAAGATGAAGAAGAGGCATCAGATGAGCCCGCTGATGATCTTGGTCGGTCCATTGCTGATGCAAAGAGAAACTGCACTTATGAAAAGGAGAAGTTGAAGTTGCAGTGCATTTTAGAGGATCACAAGAAATTAGTGTAACCAAATTGCGAAGATGACAAGAAAAAGCTGGGTACCACACTGGAATTGTTGCAATGGAAGGCAGAGAATGGTGTACCTAACAAGAGATTTGAAAATTTACTGAAAATGTTAAAGAAGATGCTTCCAAAGGACAATGAATTGCCCGACAGTACATATGAAGCAAAGAAAGTTGTCTGCCCACTACGATTAGAGGTGCAGAAGATACATGCATTCCCTAATGACTACATCCTCTACCGTGGTGTGAAGTATGAGAATTTGAATGCATGCCCGGTATGCAGTGCATTGCACTATAAGATCAGCAGCAATGACCTTGGTGATGTTGAGGGCGAGCGCCCTAGTAAGAGGATTCCTCCCAAGGTGATGTGGTATGATCCTATAATACCATGGTTGAAACGTTTGTTCCAAAACAAAGAGCATGCCAAGTTGTTGCGATGGCACAAAGAAGACCGTAAGAAAGACGGGAAGTTGACAGTACCCGTTGATGGGTCATGGTGGAGAAAAATCAAGAGAAAGTGGCCGGACTTTGCAGGTGACGCAAGAAACATACGGTTTGGTTTAAGTGCAGATGGCATTAATCCTTTAGGGGAGAAGAGCAGCAATCATTGCACCTGGCATGTGACTCTATGTATCTACAACCTTCCTCCTTGGTTGTGCATGAAGCGGAAGTTCATTATGATGTCAATGCTCTTCCAAGGCCCTAAGCAACACGACAACGACAATGATGTATACCTAAGGCCATTAGTTGAAGAACTTTTATAGCTGTGGAATAAAAAAGGTGTACGTGTGTGGGATGAGCACAAACAACAAGAATTTGACCTACGAGCGTTGTTGTTTGTAACCATCAATGATTGGCCTGCTCTTAGTAACCTTTCAGGACAGACAAACAAAGGATACAATGCATGCATGCACTGTTTATATGAGACCAAAAGTATATATTTGGATAAAGGTAAAGAAGAATGTGTACCTGGGACATCGTCAATTTCTTCCGATCAAGCATCTCTCAAGAAAGAAAGGCAAGCATTTCAAAGGTGAGGAAGATCACCGGAAGAAGCCTGACCATCGTACTGGTGATCATATACTTGATATGGTCAAGGATTTAAAAGTAATCTTTGAAAGGGTCCTGGTGGACAATCAGTTCTGAATGACAATGACGGACACGCACCCATGTGGAAGAAGAAATCTATATTTTGGGACATACCCAATTGGAAAGTCCTAGAGGTCCGCTCTGCAATCGGCATGATGATGTTGGGGAACGCGGTAATTTCAAAAAAATTCCTACGATCACGCAAGATCTATCTATGTGATGCATAGCAACGAGAGGGGAGAGTGTGTCCACGTACCCTCGTAGACCGAAAGCGGAAGCGTTAGTTAACGCGGTTGATGTAGTCGAACGTCTTTGCGATCCAACTGATCCAAGTACCAAACATACGGCATCTCCGCATTCAGCACACGTTCAACTCGAGGATGTCCCTCGTACTCTTGGTTGAGTTGAGGCCGAGGGAGAGTTCCATCAGCATGATGGCATGGTGATGGTTATGATGAAGTTACCGGCGTAGGGCTTCGCCTAAGCTCTATGACGATATGACCGAGGTGTGTAACTGTGGAGGGGGGCACCACACACGGCTAAAAGATCAACTTGATCAACTTGTGTGTCTATGGGGTACCCCCTGGAGACGTATATAAAGGATGGAGGGAGGAGGAGGCCGGCCCTCATAGGGCGCGCCCAAAGTGTGGAGTCATACTAGGACTCCCTAGTCCTAGTAGGATTCTACCTCCCACGTGGAATAGGAAAAGGGTAAGGGAGAAGGAGAAGGAAGGAAGGGGCCAGCCCCCTTCCCTAGTCCCATTCGGACCAATCCATGGGGAAGGGGCGCGGCCACCCTTGAGGCCTTTCTCTCCTTTCCCGTATGGCCCATTAAGGCCCAATACGAATTCCCGTAATTCTCCGGTACTCCGAAAAATACCCGAATCACTCGGAACCTTTCCGATGTCTGAATATAGCCATGCAATATATCGATCTTTACGTATCGACTATTTCGAGACTCCTAGTCATGTCCATGATCTCATCTGGGACTCCAAACTACCTTCAGTCATCAAATCACATAAACTCATAATACAAATCGTCATTGAACGTTAAGCGTGAGGACCCTACGGATTCGAGAACTATGTAGACATGACCGGGACACGTCTGCCGTCAATAACCAATAGCAGAACCTGGATGCTCATATTGGTTCCTACATATTCTACGAAGATCTTTATCGGTAAAACCGCACAACAACATACGTTGTTCCCATTGTCACCGGTATGTTACTTGCCCGAGATTTGATCGTCGGTATCATCATACCTAGTTCAATCTCGTTACTGGCAAGTCTCTTTACTCATTCCGTAATACTTCGTCCCGCAACTAAATCATTAGTTACAATGCTTGCAAGGCTATAGTGACACTAGTGCAGAACCGGGCAATAGCACCGGTTCGTAAGGCCCTTTAGTGCCGGTTCCATAACCGGCACTAAAGTGTGGTCACTAAAGCCCCCCCCCTTTAGTACCGGTTCAGCACGAACCGGTGCTAAAGGGCAACCACGTGGCATGAGCCAGCTCCGGGGGCCTGGAGCCCTTTAGTACAGGTTGGTAAGACCAACCGGTACTATAAGGTTTGGGGGGTTTTAGTTTTATAATTTCTTTTTCATTTAATTTTGTGTTTCCATTTTAATTCTTTTTCGTTTGCTGGTATTTTACGATACTACACATTGTAAACGTTATGCATATATATATATATATATATATATATATATATATATATATAATTTCTAGTAGAACCAATCATCGAGTTCAACATGATTGTCATGATATTATAAGCGTTCATATATAACACCACAAAAGCAAATCACTTAAGTTTAGAACGAAGAACACGGACATGAAAGGACAAGTACTAATTAAGAGCAGCATGAAGAACTAGCTAAATCACTCCTGCTGGCTACTCTCTCTCTAGTAAAATAGCATAGAACATGTATAGCTCTCCTGATTGATCATACTGGAGCATGCCGATGAACCTGTCTCCTAATCGTGGGTTGTGATTCTCATTGCTGCTCCCTAGTACTTCTCTGCGATCATTAACAATTTTCCTCCAATCTTTCACTATTAAGCATTCATCGCTTCTAGAAATCCTGAATGCATTCATGTGCAATGCAGGATATCTTGGCCGTAAGCTAACAATTGACATCTGACCTTTAGTCTCGATCCCCTGAGGCACAACTGTCATCGGGAGTCCCTGTTGAAGAACATCGTATAGTACTTAATTAATATACTTAGCAATGAAAGTTTAGCAAAAAAATATGTATGCAAAATATGTACTGAGGACAAATAGTAAATATCTTACCATCATTCCTAAATAGATGTGACCGTAGTTCAATACCATCACTATTGGTCGCACGTTTTGAGTACTAACATTTCTAAGTGCAGGAAAAAAGTTTGTCTTGACAGTATGAAGATCCTCAAGCCATGAAACATAATGACTTATCTCCTCGCAGTTTAGTTCAGCTCCGGGACAGTAGAAGGTCCTGTCTACCAAGCGCCAGACATGTTTGGTTGAATGGAGATAAGCTGTCAATAGAAATTAGTTGTCAGTTATTTTTGAAATAAGCAATATCAAAGACAAAAATATATTTGAGAAGAACTCACATAATGGTAGAACTGGAGGCGTCTGCACATCGACCCATATGTCTCTATTACCTTCAATATCATCTTCTGGACGAATATCAAAGGTGATAACCATACCAGGCTCAAATGCATAAGCCTTGCATAGTGCTTGCCAAGTTTTGCATTCAAAATAGGTGTACGTGTGTGCATTGTATACTTTGACGTTGAAAGTATAACCATCATGCTCAGTTTTTAGGTAAGCTCTCTTTACCTCCATAGTTTCCATATCTTTGAAACCTATCTTATCCAAGACAAAAATTCTTGCATGGCAGGGGATGCACTAGTACAATAGTGAAAATTAAAAATTATAAGTCAGGCAAATGAAGCATATATAAGTCATGCTTAATTACGAAAACAGACTTGTCGTTGTGACTTACTGTATCGAATTCGAAAGTCTCATCCAGCTTGATGCTGAATCGCCTACCATCAACAAGGAAATTTCTGTCGCACTGGCCGCGCTGGTCTTCACAGTATTGGCACATACCGAAATTTTTTCCGTCGTCAGACGACATTTCCTGTGTTCATATTAGGCGAAACATTAAACACTTACTAATTCAATTAATTCAACTACTTCTATTAATTCAACTAAGCATTTACTAAAAATAAACCAGTTATATTAATTCAATTAGTTCAACTAAGCATTTACTAAAAATAAACTAGTTCTATATATTAATTCAACTAGTTCAACTAAACATTTACTAAAAATAAACTAGTTATATTAATTCAACTAGTTCAAAGTAAGCATTCACTAAA
>NW_025227289.1:81860-82113 GCF_018294505.1 Triticum aestivum | reverse complement strand
AGTTCAACTAAGCATTTACTAAAAATAAACTAGTTCTATATATTAATTCAACTAGCTAGTTCAACTAAGCATTATATTTACTAAAAATAAACTAGTTAATTATTATATTAATTCAACTAGTTGAACTAAGCATTTACTAAAAATAAACTAGTTCTATATATTAATTCAACTAGTTCAAAGTAAGCATTTACTAAAAATAAACTAGTTCTATATATTAATTCAACAAGTTCAACTAAGCATTTACTAAAAATAA
>NW_025227289.1:77681-81597 GCF_018294505.1 Triticum aestivum | reverse complement strand
GGACGGGGGCGGCGACGGAGACGAGGGCGGCGATGAGGACGGGGGCGGCGACGGGGACGGGGGCGGGCCCGGGGCGGCGACGGAGACGACGGCGACAACGGGGACGGGGGCGGCAACGGGGACGGGGGCGGGGACGGGGACGGGGGCGGCGACGGAGACGATCGAGGGCGACGGCGACGGAGACGGAGACGGAAACAGAGGAACAAACAGAGAGGGAAAATGAAATTTTTGACGTGTTGTATATATATACCCCCCCCCTTTAGTACCGGTTGGAGCCACCAACCGGTACTAAAGGCCTATTTTGGCCAGGCCAAGCAGCGGGAGGCGACCCCCTTTAGTACCGGGTGGTGGGACAAACCGGTACTAAAGGCCCCCCTTTAGTGTCGGTTTGTTCCACGACCCGGTACTAAAGGCCACGCGCTGCCACCCCAAAGTTTAGTCCCACCTCGCCGGGCGAAGGGCAGCCGCACTGGTTTATAAACCCAGCCGCGACTACCACTTCGAACTCATCTATATAGTAGGCTGGTGGGCCTAAACTCTGTGCGCTGCCCTGTGAGTGTGCTGGGCCTTTAAGGCCTATAATTTCATCTGTGGCCTATCAGGCCCACAGGGCATCGCCCCAATTTTTTTTATAGTTTTTTTCTTTTCTGCTTTATTTTCTTCTATTTATTTTTGCGTAGTTTTTTGTATAGTTTTTTCTTTTCTGTTATATTTATTTTCTTCTATTTATTTGTGAGTAGTTTTTCATCTAGTTTGCCAAAATTCAACATTTTCAGAGTTCATTTTGTAGTGATTTTCAATTTCACGGTCATTTTGTAAACGATTGAAAAATAGCAAATATAATTTTTTTTCTTTTCTGCTTTAGTTTTTCTTTTCTGCAAAACTTGATGGTCAAAGTCTGGAGTTATAACTTAAAAAAAAGAAATGTCGACGTGCAATTAGTTTTTGCCATAACAGAAGAAGTCCGGAGTTGTAATAAGTTATTAAAAATAAAAAAGAGGTGCGATGCTTGTTAATTTGCTTCAAGCCTTTCGGAATAGTGTAAACTGCACTGCGCATAGCTCCGTGCAGTCTACCGTATTCCTGAAGGCTTGAAGCTAAGCAACGTGAGCATTGAGCCTCTTCTTCATCGTCTCTGCACTCAGGGCTTATAAACCGCTCCTAGTCCCTCTCACTTCGCGAGGTGGGACTAAAAAACAGCTTACGTCTGGTTCATCCATGAACCGGTACTAAAGGTGCTCGTGGGGCCCTAGCCTTACCTGACACAACCTCATTAGTACCGATTCGTGGCTCCAACCGGTACTAAACCGGTACTAAACTACATGGATAGTCAAGTTCCCATATGTCCTGTATATAACCATAATATGTTTCCTTTCCCGTCTTGGTTTCTGCATCAAAGCGAACACCACTGTTTCCGGTTCACATACCTCATAGATAAAAATATCTATGTCAACTTGATGGGCATAATTTGTCATAAACACGAAATGCAACAAATAGTTTTAAAAGAGAATATACCACATCCGAATCATAACAAGGACGAGGGCCGACGGGGACGGATATCAAAACCATGGCACTATGTATAACAAACAACGTACGGGTAAGATAATTATTATACGAGTAACTATATATCCAAATCACACAAACATCAATTTTTTATATAAAATTTCATGAACAAGAGGCTCACCACAAGGTGGTGCCGGCGACGGGACGGTGCGGGCGATCGACGGTGGTTACGACGGAGATTTAGAAGGCACTAAGTAAATCACACCTACATATGCAAACTAAGTGTTATTTTGACCTCAAATTGCATATAAATCAAATACTAGCACATATATATATTTCCTCCCAAATTACTAAACTCACAAATTAATAACTATATAAAGCATTGCAAGAGCTAATCTAGCAATGAGAGATGAAAGGACAAAGTTGCTAACCTTTGTGATCACTTAAGCTTGAATGGATGGGGGCCTTCAAATCTTGAAAAAATTTGGGCAAAATGTGTGATGAGCTCGAGGGGAGAAGAGGAAGAACAGAGAGGAGAGGAGAGGGGAAAGGTGGAAGAACAGAGCGAGCTGGACTAAGGGTTTATATGCAGGAGGACCTATAGTACCGGTTCGTGGTACGAACCGATACTAAAGGTGCTGGAGGGGGCCCAGACTGACAACATCCTGCCACCACCCTCATTAGTACCGGTTCGTGGCACGAACCGGTGCTAAAGGTTAGCCATGAACCGGTACTAATGAGAGCGGCCCGGCTAGCCGTTGGAACCGGCACTAATGTATACATTTGTGCCGGCTCTAATACAAACCGGCACTAATGTGCTTCACGTTTGACCCTTTTTCTACTAGTGTGATCAGTATTACCTTGAGGGCCCAGAGATACCTCTCCGAAACACGGAGTGACAAATCCTAATCTCGATATATGCCAACCCAACAAACACCTTTAGAGATGCCTGTAGAGCATCTCTGTAGTCACCCTTTTATGTTGTGATGTTTGGTAGCACACAAAGTGTTCCTCCGGTATTCGGGAGTTGTATAATCTCATAGTCTCAGGAACTTGTATAAGTCATGAAGAAAGCAGTAGCAATGAAATTAACACGGTCATAATGCTAAGCTAACGGATGGGTCATGTCCATCACATCATTCTCCTAATGATCTGATCCCATTCATCAAATGACAACACATGTCTATGGTTAAGAAACATAACCATCTTTGATTAACGAGCTAGTCAAGTAGAGGCATACTAGGGACAATATGTTTTGTCTATGTATTCACACATGTACTAAGTTTCCGGTTAATACAATTCTAGCACGAATAATAAACATTTATCATGAATTAAGGAAATAAATAATAACTTTATTATTTCCTCTAGGGCATATTTCCTTTAGATGCATGTGACGAAGAATCTTTGCGTGAACCTACTAGGCTTCTTGGGCGTGTATGGGAAGACAAAAGATACACCAGAGTCATGGGAGGACCAGCAACGTATCCACAAAAAGACGGCGTGCATCCAAAGTAGTATCAAGGTCCGGCCAACTACACTCTCATCAAAGAAGAGAATGAAATCTTCTTTGAATGCCTGCTCAATATAAAGGTCCGATCTGGCTTCTCGTGGAATATAAAGGTAATAATAAATATGGCAGAGAAAAAAATTCAAAACCTAAAGTATCATGACAGCCACGTGATTATGACGCAATTGATTCTGGTTGCATTGAGGGAGCTTCTATCTGAAAATGTTCGATTAGCCATTATGAAGCTATGTGCATTCGTTAGTGCAATTTCTAAGAAGGTAATCGATCCAGAAATCCTGCCAAGGTTACAGAATTATGTGGTGCAATGTCTTGTCAGTTTTGAGTTGGTTTTCTCACCATCTTTCTTCAATATCATGACACACGTCCTAGTTCACCCAGTCGATGATATTTACATTTTGGGTCCTGTATTTCTACACAATATGTTCCCCTTTGAGAGGTTCATGGGAGTCTTAAAGAAATATGTTCATAACCGTGCTAAACCGGAAGGAAGCATCTCCAAAGGCCATGAAAGAGAGGAGGTTATTGAATTTTGTGTTGACTTTGTTCCATGCTATTATATTATCCATCTTGGATGTTTTATATGCATTTATATGCTATTTTATATGATTTTTGGGAATAATCTATTAACCTAGAGGGAAGTGCTAGTTTTTGTTTTTTCCTTGTTTTTGAGTTTTACAGAAAAGGAATACCAAACAGAGTTCAATTGACATGCCATTTTTTGTGGATTTTTTATGGACCAGAAGAAGCCCCCAAAAAGAGTTGGGACAGAAGAATCTCGAGTCATCCACGAGGGCGGAAGGCGCGCCCTACCGCCCTGGGCGCACCCCCTACCTCGTGGCTGACTCGAAGACCCCCCCCCCCCTGACTTGTTCCCAACGCCAAAAA
>NW_025227289.1:74057-77284 GCF_018294505.1 Triticum aestivum | reverse complement strand
ATAAATACAGAAACCGCCTAAAATAAACCTAGATCGGGAGTTCCACCGCCGCAAGCCTCTCTAGCCACCAAAAACAAATCGGGACCATGTTCCAGCACCCTGCCGGAGGGGGGAATCATCACCGATGGCCATCTTCATCATCCAGGCGCTCTCCATGATGAGGAGGGAGTAGTTAACCCTCGAGGCTACGGGTATGTACAGGTAGCTATTTGTTTGATCTCTCTCTCTCTCTCTCTCTCTCTCTCGTGTTCTTGATTTGTCATGATCTTGATGTACCGCGAGCTTTTCTCTTATAGTTGGATCTTATGATGTTTCTCGCCCTCTACCTTCTTGTAATGGATTGAGTTTTCCCTTTGAAGTTATATTATCGGATTGAATCTTTAAGGATTTGAGAACACTTGATGTATGTCTTGCATGTGCTTATCTATGGTGACAATGGGGATATTCACGTGATCTACTTGATGTATGTTTTGGTGATCAACTTGCGGGTTCAGTGACCTTGTGAACTTATGCATAGGGATTGAACAGTGACCTTTTGAACACTTGATGTATGTCTTGGCACAAAAAAAATTTCTTGACTCTCCGGTAGAAACTATGGGTCACTCTTTGAAGTTCTTTGTGTTGGTTTGAATAGATGAAATTGAGATTGTGTGATGCATATAGTATAATCATACCCGCGGATACTTGTGGTGGCATTGGAGTATCTAGGTGACATTAGGGTTTGTTTGATGTGTGTCTTAAGGTGTTATTTTACTATGAACTCTAGGGCAGTTTGTGACACTTATAGGAATAGCCCAATGGATTGATCGAAAAGAATAACTTTGAGGTGGTTTCGTACCCTACAATAATCTCTTCATTTGTTCTCCGCTATTAGTGACTTTGGAGTGACTCTTTGTTGCACGTTGAGGGATTGTTATATGATCCAATTATGTTATTATTGTTGAAAGAACTTGCACTAGTGAAAGTATGAACCCTAGGCCTTGTTTTGAAGCATTGCAGTACCGTTTTCGCTCACTTTTATCATCAGTTACCTTGCTGTTTTTATGATTACATATTACAAAAACTTATATCTACCATCCATATGGCACTTGTATCACCATCTCCTCGCTGAACTAGTGCACCTATACAATTTACCATTGTATTGGGTGTGTTGGGGACACAAGAGACTCTTTGTTATTTGGCCGCAGGTTTGTTTGAGAGAGACCATCTTCATCCTATGCCTCCCACGGATTGATAAACCTTAGGTCATCCATTTGAGGGAAATTTGCAATTGTCCTACAAACCTCTACACTTGGAGGCCCAACAACGTCTACAAGAAGAAGGTTGTGTAGTAGACATCAAGCTCTTTTCTGGTGCCATTGCCAGGGAGATCTACGTCAAGTCAAGCCATACCAAGTACCCATCATAAACTCTTCTCCCTTGAATTACATTATTCTCCATTTGCCTCTCGTTTTCCTCTCCCCCACTTCTAAAACGGTTTTCAAGAACCTTTGCCTTTTCTTCGCCCTTCTTCTGTCCGTCTGTTGTTCGCTTTTGTTACCATGTGCCTTCTTTTTGCTTGCATCTTCGCTTGCTAAAAGTTTATGGATGCTCATCTACTTGCTAATCTTTTTTAGAGATCCAATTATGATGAAGCAATTACTAGTGAGTTTTTTGCACTAGATTATATTCATGAAATTTTGCTTGAAATACATGAATCTGAAAATTGTGATGAAGAAATTTGTGAAGAGATCCACGATAGCTTCTTGAATAAAAAGAATGATTGCAATGATTTTACTATAAATTATATTGATGTCAATTGTGCTAATAATATGCAAAACCCTAAGTATGGGGATGCTTGTTTTGCTATGTCCTCTACTTGTTGCAATGATCATGATTGGGGTGATTCTTCTTATGATCTTGAAAATTTATTTAAGCCCCATGATGAATATGAGATTGATAATTATGTTTGAAATAAAATTGAAACTTGGTTTGGAAGAGTGTCAACTTTAGATCCCACATATTTGGATAATGTTCAATCTTACGAAATGTTTGATAAAATTGGGTTTGGAGAGGTCATGACTTTAGTTAATGTTAATCCCACTATTTTGGAAAAGTGTCAACTTCGCATGCATGTGGATCGTGCTGAGAATAAGCTATATGATAGCTATATTGTTGAATTTTCTTATGATCCTACATGTAATTATTATGAGAGAGGAAAATATGGTTGTAGAAATTTTCATGTTACTAAATTACCTCTCTTCATGTTGAGATTGCTATTGTTTCTTTACGCTTGCTTGCATATGCTAGTTTTTGCTTGCTATGATAATTTGTTTGCCTATAAAATGTCTATGCATAGGAAGTATGTTGGACTTAGATGTGTTTGTCATGTGTTTTATGATGCTCTCTTTGTGCTTCAATTCTTCTCTTTTATGTGAGCATCATTAAAATTATCAATGCCTAGCTAAAAAGGCTTTAAATAAAAGCGTTGCTTGGGAGGAAACCCAATTTGATTTTTGTTCTTTATTTTTTGCTCCAGTTTAGTAACAAATAATTCATCTAGCCTCTAGTTAGATGTGGTTTTATGTTTTAATTAGTGTTTGTGCCAAGTAGAACCTTTGGGAAGACTTGGGTGAAAGTTGATTTGATCTTGTTGAAAAACAAACAGAAACTTTGTGCTCACGAGATTAGTTGTCATTTTAACAGAAGAGTGCATTTGAGATGATTCTTTTTGCAGAAGATTAATAGAAAAATTCCTCATGTCCACCAGTTTATTTCAAAAAAATTGGAGTTACAGAAGTATTCGAGAGTTACAGATTACTACAGACTGTTCTGTTTTTTACAGATTGTGTTTTTCGCGTGTTGTTTGCTTATTTTCATGAATCTATGAGTAGTATCGGGGGTATGAATTATGGAGAAGTTGGAATACAGTAGATATTACACCAATATAAATAAAGAATGAGTTCACAACAGTACCTTAAAATGGTGATTTATTTTCTTATACTAACGGAGCTCATGAGATTTTCTAGAAGTTTTGTGTTGTGAAGTTTTCAAGTTTTGGGTAAGATTTGATGGACTTGGGAATAAGGAGTCCGGTTGCCACCACCAGCCTCGACGAAAGGTCCTCCTCTCGTGCTAAATTTGGGCCACCCGATAATGCCCTTTAGTCCCGGTGCGTGGCTGAAATCGGGACTAAAGGTCCAGTTACTAGTAACAGAATAATATTCTGTAATTATGTTACCCTCGCG
>NW_025227289.1:49708-73731 GCF_018294505.1 Triticum aestivum | reverse complement strand
CGCCGCTCCCTCCCCACCACCGCCGGACGCCGCCTACCTCCCCCGCGCTGTCGGACGCTGCATCCCTCCACTATGCCGCCTGACGCCGCCTCCCTCCCCACGCCGCTGATACGTCTCCAACGTATCTACTTTTCCAAACACTTTTGCCCTTGTTTAGGACTCTAACTTGCATGATCTGAATAAAACTAACCCGGACTGACGCTGTTTTCAGCAGAACTACCATGATGTTGTTTCATGTGTAGAAAACAAAAGTTCTCGGAATATCCTAAAAATCCTCGGAGGCACTTTTTGGAAACTATAAAAAATACTAAAGAAAGAATCAAGACCAGGAGGCCCACACCCTGTCCACGAGGGTGGGGGGGCGCCCTCCCCCCGTGGGCGCGCCCCCATGTCTCGTGGGCCCCCTGAGGCTCCGTCGACCTCAACCTCCAACTCCATATATTCCGTCTCGCGGAGAAAAAAATCAGAGAAAAAGTTTCATCGCGTTTTACATATGGAGCCTCCGCCAAGCCCTAATCTCTCTCGGGAGGGCTGATCTGGAGTCCGTTCGGGGCGCCGGAGAGGGGGATTCGTCGACGTCGTCATCATCAACCATCCTCCATCACCAATTTCATGATGCTCACCGCCGTGCGTGAGTAATTCCATCGTAGGCTTGCTGGACGGTGATGGGTTGGATGAGATTTACCACGTAATCAAGTTAGTTTTGTTAGGGTTTGATCCCTAGTATCCACTATGTTCTGAGATTGATGTTGCTATGACTTTGATATGCTTAATGCTTGTCACTAGGGCCCGAGTGCCATGATTTTAGATCTGAACCTATTATGTTTTCATGAATATATATGTGTTCTTGATCCTATCTTGCAAGTCTATAGTCACCTATTATGTGTTATGATCCGACAACCCCAAAGTGACAATAATCGAGATACTTCTCGGTGATGACCGTAGTTTGAGGAGTTCATGTATTCACCATGGGTTAATGCTTTGGTCCGATTCTCTATTAAAAGGAGGCCTTTATATCCCTTAGTTTCCACTAGGACCCCGTTTCCACGAGAGGGTAGGACAAAAGATGTCATGCAAGTTCTTTTCCATAAGCACGTATGACTATATTCGGAATACATGCCTATATTATATTGATGAATTGGAGCTAGTTCTGTGTCACCCTATGTTATAGCTATTACATGAGGAATTGCATCCGACATAATTATCCATCACAGATCCATTGCCTACGAGCTTTTCATATATTGTGCTTCGCTTATTTACTTTTCCGTTGCTATTGTTATAGTCACTACAAAACCCCAAAAATATTACTTTTGCTATCTTTACCTTTACCACTGTTACCATTACTATCATACTACTTTGCTACTAAATACTTTGCTGCAGATACTAAGTTATCCAGGTGTGGTTGAATTGACAACTCAACTGCTAATACTCAACAATATTCTTTGGTTCCCCTTGTGTCGAATCAATAAATTTGGGTTGAATACTTTACCCTCGAAAGCTGTTGCGATCCCCTACACTTGTGGGCCATCAAGACTAATTTCTGGCACCGTTGCCGAGGGGCATATCTCTATTCTCTGAGTCACTTGGGATTTATATCTGCTGATCACTATGAAGAACTTGAAAGACGCTAAAACCAAGATCTATCCCTCAACTACGAGGGGAGGTAAGGATCTGCCATCTAGCTCTACACTAGATTCTCCTTCTGTTATGAATAGTTTGCGACACCCAAACCTGCTACTGCTATGAATTATGATATGTCGCATGTTATCGATGATGCTACTTCTACTTTACATGATACTTATGATGAAACTACTTCTGTGTGTGATACTACTGTGCCATTAGGTGAATTTCTTGATGAACAACTTGCTAGGGCTAGAGAGAATGAAATTATTGAAGATGCTATTATTGATGATAGTGATGATGAAAGATCTCCGAATGATTATGAATTGCCTGTTGTTCCTCAGAGTTATGTTATGGATGAAGAAACTGCTAGAGATTTTCTTGCTTGCAATGATAGATCAGATCTTAAGAAATTGTTAGCTAAGCTGAAACAAAAGACTCTAAATGCTACAATGAAACATGACCCCACTTTTGCCACTTCACCTATCTTTGTTACTGATAAGGATTATGAATTCTCTGTTGATCCTGAGATTATTACTTTAGTTGAATCCGATCCTTTTTATGGCACTGAATCTGAAACTGTTGTGGCACATCTCACCAAGTTGAATGATATAGCCACCCTGTTTACTAATGATGAGACATATCGCTATTATTACATACTTAAGATATTTCCGTTCTCATTAAAGGGTGATGCTAAGACTTGGTTTAATTCTCTTGATCCTGGTTGTGTGTGTAGTCCCCAGGATATGATTTATTATTTCTCTGCTAAATATTTCCCTGCTCATAAGAAACAAGCTGCCTTGCGGGAAATATATAACTTTGTGCAAATCGAAGAAGAGAGTCTCCCACAAGCTTGGGGGATGCTTCTCCGATTACTTAATGCTTTGCCTGACCATCCACTTAAGAAAAATGAAATACTTGATATCTTTTATAATGGACTAACCAATGCTTCCAAGGACTACTTGGATAGTTGTGATGGTTGTGTTTTCAGGGAAATAACAGTCAACGAAGCTGAGTTACTATTGAATAATATATTGACTAATGAAAATAATTGGACTCCCCTGGAGCCAATTCCTGAGGCAATTCCTGAACCAATTGAGCCAACTCTTGAGCCTATTCCTAAACCCACTCCAAAGAAGAGAGGTGTTTTATTTCTCAGTCCTGAAGATATGGAAGAGGCAAAGAAATCAATGAAAGAAAAAGGCATTAAAGCTGAAGACGTTAAGAATTTACCACCTATTGAAGAAATACATGGTCTTGATATACCGCCTGTTGAAGAACCACATTGTCTTGATACCCCGACACAGGTAGTAAAGGTAAATTCTCTCTATAGATATGATAAAGTTGAAATCCCCTCTACTAAATTTCATAGCCCTTGCTTAGATGAATTTGATGACTTTATGGCTAGGCAAGAAAGTTTTAATGCTTATGTTGGTAGAGAGTTATAAAATAATGCTTTCAAGATAGGACGCGTGAGTGATAATATGGCTAGAGTTAAAGGTGAACTTAAACTCATTAGCAAATATGCGTCTATGGTTGCTACTCAAGATGAGCAAGTACTTAAAGCTCAAAATGATCTGCTTGATGAATTAAATAATAAAAATGACTTTGCTGTTAGAGTAGTTACTAGAACTGGTAGAATGACTCGGGAACCTTTGTATCCTGAAGGCCACCCTAAGAGAATTGAACAAGATTCTCAGAATAATAATCTAGATGATCCTAGTTCTTCTAAAAAGAAGAAAAAGAAAAATGATAGGACTTTGCAAACTTCTAGTGAACCTAATGTAGAAACACCTGAGAATCCTAATAATACTTCTATCTCCGATGCTGAAACACAATCTGGAGATGAACATGAACCTGATGATAATGCTAATAGTGATGTTCATGTAGACGCTCAACCTAGCAAAAATAATGAAATAAAAATTGAACCTGCTATTGCTCTTGATAACCCACAATCAAGAAACCAATGTTATGATAAGAGAGATTTTGTTACTAGGAAGCATGGTAAGGAAAGAGAACCATGGGTTCAAAAACCCATGCCCTTTCCTCCTAAACCATCCAAGACAAAGGATGATGAGGACTTTGAGCGTTTTGCTGAAATAATTAGACCTATTTTCTTACGCATGCGCTTAACTGATATGCTTAAAACAAACCCTTATGCTAAATATATGAAAGATATCATCACTAATAAGAGGAAAATACCTGAAGCTGAGATTTCCACCATGCTTGCCAACTATACCTTTAAGGGTGGAGTACCTAAGAAACTTGGTGATCCCGGAGTACCCACTATACCTTGCTCTATTAAAAGAAATTATGTTAGAACTGCTTTATGTGATTTAGGAGCCGGTGTTAGTGTTATGCCTCTTTCCTTGTACCGTAGACTTGAATTAAGTAAGTTGATACCCACCGAGATATCCTTGCAAATGGGTGATAAATCAACTGCTATACCTGTCGGCATTTGTGAGGACGTGCCTGTTGTTGCTTCGAATGTTACTATTTTAATAGACTTCGTTATTCTTGATATTCCTGAGGACGATAGTATGTCTATTATCCTCGGCAGACCCTTTTTAAACACTGCAGGAGCTGTTATTGATTGCAACAAAGGCAATGTCACCTTTCGTGTTAATGGAAATGAGCATACGGTACATTTTCCGAGGAAACAACCTCAAGTTCATAGCATAAATACTATTGAGAAAATTCCATCAATTATTATTGGAGGTTTCGAATACGGTACATTTTCCGAGGAAACAACCTCAAGTTCATAGCATAAATACTATTGAGAAAATTCCATCAATTATTATTGGAGGTTTTGAATTTCCTCTCCCTACTGTCAAGAAAAAGTATGATATTCTTATTATTGGGGATTTTCATATCCCCGCTGAGGTAACCTAGTGTCACTTTGGAATTTCTATGGTTCCGTGTTATTCAGAATGAGTTTGTTAACAAGACTTGATCAACCTTGTTAGTGCATTCATTTTGATGATCATGAGATGGATGAAACTAGAAGGCACAACCTTCTGTACTTTCTTTTTACTTTCTGTTATTTAAATTAAATAAAGCAAAAATAGTATTATCTGTCTGTTTTCTAAATTATCCGTGCAATAAAAAAATATCCCGAAAGTAAAAGTGCTCCAAATGCCCTGCAAATTTAGTGTGATTTTTTATGGAATATTTGAGGATTTTAGGCACTGAAATCACTGCAGGAGGGGCAAGCACCAGGCCATGAGAGTGGAGGGCGCGCCCACCCCACCTGGGCGCGCCCCCTGTCTCGTGGGCTCCTGGTAGCCCCCTCCACTTATGCCAGCACCCACACACTTCATCTTCTACCCAAAAAAATCCCCATCCAGCTCAAGCACGAGTTCTAGCTCATTTTGCTGCGATTTTTGATCTCCTTGCTCAAACCTCCATTCACAAAACTGCTTTGGGAGATTGTTGCTTGGTATGTGACTCCTCCATTGGTCCAATTAGTTTCTGTTCTAGTGCTTTATTCATTGCAAATCCTTGCTGTCTTGGTGACCCTGTTCTTGAGCTTGCATGTTAAATTTATGAGGTTCCAAGTGATTCTAATGCATGATATTGTAGGAGTAGTTGCTACCATTCTTGTTAAGTTTTCTTCACTTTTATTTTGAAGTTACTAAAATTTCAGAAATTTTTCAGAAAAGAATTATGTTTAGGAGAATGTATGAAGGTGGTTCCTAGGTAAAGAAAGGGCCCAGGATTGCTATGCGTGAGCAAGATGTTGAATTGCCGAGGGATGCGGATGTACGAGCTTGTGAGTGGCCATCCGATGATTTTATGGTCAAAGCAGGCTTTAAGGAGGAATTTGACGCGTACGTGCGTAAGCTCAGCTGGAGGACTTCTTACAAGATAAGTGTCCCCAGTACTGTCAATTGACTGATTCCTTTGTGCGGAGGTTTAAATATAACTGTACGCGTAATTCTCCTAGTGTCTTATTTGATATTTATGATACATCTTATACCATGGACTTAGAGGATTTTACAACTGCTTGCAAACTTCTGCAGTGGGGTAACATTAATGACCCTCACAAATCTGAATTTAGAGATTTCCTTGATAGTATTACTGTGGGAGAATCCAGGGACATAACACAAGCCACCATAGGGAGCATTCATTTTCCTGCTATACATTATTTCGCTCTCTTCATTGGTAGATGCATTAACGGTAAAGATGAAGCATGTCATATGTGTGTCCCTGATCTCTGTGTCCTCAAGAGTGTTGTGTTAGGTTATAAAGGTTATAACTTGGGGGCAATAGTTGCACGTAGGTTGCAGAATAATAGTAGAGCTGGAGATTTATTTGGAGGAATTTATGCAACCCGTGTGGCTAACTATCTTGGTATAGCCCCACGAGAGGGGGATATGATGATACCTCCTATTTATTTAGATTATGACGCTATGGTCAATCATCATTTCCTTAGGAGGAATGAACAATACCTCCATTATCAACTAATCTATAACAGACGCAATGTCGTCCATGTTACTCTTCCTGCTCCTCTCATTTTTGATTATCAGGAAAAAGGAAGACACGTTGTTACCAAGGAGGAAGTAGCTGAACATGAGGGGAGAGGGAGGCAGCCCGCCAACATGCCGCAGCTCAGGAGGCATTTGCTGCTGCATCTCAGTATGACCCCAGCTATAACTACGGATATCAGCCAGGCTACCCTTGGCAGTAGACCAACATAGGCCAAAATCCTAAGCTTGAGGGAGTACGTATTTCTCACCGACTTTACATTCATGTTCACACACTAGTCGTTGGTGCTCATACTCTTTCATTGTATTATCCATGATAGTTTAATTTTCCTTTTTCTAGTTTTCTTCTTGTGTGTTTGATAAACCTTAAGAAAAACCAAAAAAATTAGTTAGTTTGAATTCCCATGCTTGCAGTAGGAACTAAAATGAAAACCCAAAAAGATTTCTCGTTCTTCTTTTACTCGTTGGGAGCTTTCCTGTGTAAATAGTTTATTTTCTTTTCTTTGGGGGTCGAGAAGACCATATTGAAAATGTTTAGCGGCTCTCTTATGCATGATTGTTTATTTAACTCAGAGCCGATATTACTTTGTCTTCTCTCTTGAGTTGAATGCTTGCAGATTCTAGCTTAGTCCAATGCACGTACACTCTTATTATTATACACATTGTTCGGTCGTGCGAGTGAAAGGCAATAATGACGATATATGATGGACTGATTGAGATGAGAGAAGCTGGTATGAACTCCACCTCTCTTGTTTTTGTAAATATGATGAGTTCATCGTTCCTGATTCAGCTTATTATGAAGTAAACATATTTGCAATAACATTTAGAGATTATAGTTGCTTGTACCATGCTTGATTAGCTTTGAGTTATAATGGTTTACCTTGCGTGCCAACATGCTATTAGAATGATTATGATGTGGTATAATGGGGTGGTATCCTCCTTTGAATGAATTGAGTGACTCGACTTAGCACATGTTCACGCATGTAGTGGAGTGACTCGACTTGGCAAATTGAGTGACTCTAAACCTTCAAATGAAATTCTGTTTTGTATGCTCGAGCAGCTCATGTTTCCACTAGGGCTGCCTATATCTTCCATGCTAGGTGGGTTATTCTCAAGAGGAGTGGACTCCACTCCTCATTCACGAGAAGGGGCCGGTAACCGGGATGCCCAGTCCCATGATCCAAAAAGATCAAAGAAAATAAAAATAATTAAACAAAACTCCCCCAGGATTGTTGTTAGTTGGAGGCACTCGTTGTTTCGAGCAAGCCATGGATTGCTGCTTGTTGGTGGTTGGGGGAGTATAAACTTTTACCATTCTGTTTGGGAACTGCCTATAATGCATGTAGTATGGAAGATACAACCATCTCATAGTTGTTGCGTTGACAGCGAAAGTATACCGCTCAAAATGTTATTCAATCTCTATTTTGAAATCGAGCTCTGGCACCTCTACAAATCCCTGTTTCCCTCTGTGAAGAGCCTATCTATTTATTTTTATGTTGAGTCATCACCTTCTTATTAAAAAGCACCTGCTGGAGAGCACACTGTCATTTGCATTCATTATTATTGGTTTATATTGGGTATGACTTGACTGGATCTCTTTTACCATGAATTACAATGTTTAGTCAGTCCTTGATCTTTAAAGGTGCTCTGCATTTATGTTTTGCGGTCTCGGAAAGGGCTAGCGAGATACTATTTTGTTATATCAGTTTATGATTGTTTTGAGAAAGTGTTGTCATCCGAGTTTTATTATTATCGCTCGCTAGCTGATTATGCCATTGATATGAGTAATTGTGATACCTAAGTGTTATTGTGAGTATGGTTAGTTTATAATATTGTTGAAACCTGAATGATGGCTTTGCATATTTACAACAACAAGAGCAAATAGAGTTTGTAAAAGTTTTTCTTTATCACTTTCAGTTTATCAACTGAATTGCTTGAGGACAAGCAAAGGTTTAAGCTTGGGGGAGTTGATACGTCTCCAACGTATCTACTTTTCCAAACACTTTTGCCCTTGTTTTGGACTCTAAGTTGCATGATTTGAATAAAACTAACCCAGACTAACGTTGTTTTCAGCAGAATTACCATGATGTTGTTTCATGTGTAGAAAACAAAAGTTCTCGGAATATCCTGAAAATCCTCAGAGGCAATTTTTGGAAAATATAAAAAATACTAGAGAAAGAATCAAGACCAGGGGGCCCAAACCCGGTCCACGGGGGTGGGGGGCACGCCCTCCCCCCTGGGCGCGCCCCCCTGTCTTGTGGGCCCCCTGAGGCTCCGCCAACCTCAACTCCAACTCCATATATTTCGTCTCGTGGAGAAAAAAATCAGAGAAAAAGTCTCATCACGTTTTACCATACGGAGCCGCCGCTAAGCCCTAATCTCTCTCGGGAGGGCTGATCTGGAGTCCGTTCGGGGCTCCGGAGAGGGGGGTTCGTCGCTGTCGTCACCATCAACCATCCTCCATCACAAATTTCATGATGCTCACCGCCGTGCGTGAGTAATTCCATCATAGGCTTGCTAGACGGTGATGGGTTGGATGAGATTTACCATGTAATCAAGTTAGTTTTGTTAGGGTTTGATCCCTAGTATCCACTATGTTATGAGATTGATGTTGCTATGACTTTGCTATGCTTAATGCTTGTCACTAGGGTCCGAGTGCCATGATTTCAGATCTGAACCTATTATGTTTTCATGAATATATATGTGTTCTTGATCCTATCTTGCAAGTCTATAGTCACCTATTATGTGTTATGATCCGACAACCCCGAAGTGACAATAAGCGGGATACTTCTCGGTGATGATCGTAGTTTGAGGAGTTCATGTATTCACCATGTGTTAATGCTTTGGTCCAGTTCTCTATTAAAAGGAGGCCTTAATATCCCTTAGTTTCCACTAGGACCCCGCTGCCACGGGAGGGTAGGACAAAAGATGTCATGCAAGTTCTTTTCCATAAGCACGTATGACTATATTCAAAATACATGCCTACATTATATTGATGAATTGCAGCTAGTTCTGTTGCACCCTATGTTATAGCTATTACATGAGGAATCGCATCCGACATAATTATCCATCATTGATCCATTGCCTACGAGCTTTTCATATATTGTGCTTCGCTTATTTACTTTTCTGTTGCTATTGGTACAATCACTACAAAACCCCAAAAATATTACTTTTGCTATCTTTACCTTTACCACTGTTACCATTACTATCATACTACTTTGCTACTAAATACCTTGCTGCAGATACTAAGTTATCCAGGTGTGGTTGAATTGACAACTCAACTTCTAATACTCAAGAATATTCTTTGGCTCCCCTTGTGTCGAATCAATAAATTTGGGCTGAATACTTTACCCTCGAAAGCTGTTGCGATGCCCTACACTTGTGGGTCATCAACCGTCGGATGCCACCTCTCTCCCCCGCCCCGCCGGATGCCGGCGCCACTGTCGGTGTCAAAACCGGCGGATCTCGGGTAGTGGGTCCCAAACTGTGCGTCTAAGGCTAATGGTAACAGGAGGCAGGGGACACGATGTTTTACCCAGGTTCGGGCCCTCTCGATGGAGGTAATACCCTACTTCCTGCTTGATTGATCTTGATGATATGAGTATTACAAGAGTTGATCTACCACGAGATCGTAGAGGCTAAACCCTAGGAGCTAGCCTATGATTATGATTGTTCTTGTCCTACGGACTAAACCCTTCGGTTTATATAGACACCGGAGGAGGCTAGGGTTACACAGAGTCCGTTACAAAGAAGGAGATCTATTATCTGAATCGCCAAGCTTGTCTTCCACGCAAAGGAGAGTCCCATACGGACACGAGATGAGGTCTTGAATCTTGTATCTTCATAGTCCAATAGTCTGGCCAAAGTATATAGTCCGGCTGTCAGGATACCCCCTAATCCAGGACTCCCTCAGTAGCCCCTGAACCAGGCTTCAATGACGATGAGTCCGGCACGCAGATTGTCTTCGGCATTGCAAGGTGGGTTCCATCTCTGAATACTCCAAGGTAGATTAAGGATCGTGTCCGGCTCTGCAAAATAATTTCCACACACCACCGTGGAGAGCACAATACTTTACAAATCTAATTTGCTGACAATTTTTCATGGTGTGCCCTTACGCCGCGGTCTGGCTTAATACGAACCGGTTTTTTCTCAGCCTGCCAGGACGCGCACTACAAGGTGGTTTTATTGGCACGCCTCGTCGAAGCAGAGATCATGTCCCCCTTATTGCGGGATTCTCGTCAATACGGGTGCGGGCAACCCCACTACGCCTGTTGGTATGACTCCGTAGTTTTAGGCAAGTCCCAAACGGTTATGCTGAGGACGCTTGATATTCACCCCCTTTATAGAGGGGTCGAGGCCTATCCCTCTCTCTTACCACGCTTGTGCCTTTCCGCATCTCGAGTTCCAACACCCGAAGCTCAAGCTTAGGTACTTTGGATCTTCAATCATGTTCGGATCCAACCTTCAAGGCCAGTGGATGGCCTCCTCTATCATAGAGGAGGACATTGCGAAGCTTAGGGAGGCCGGATATGTGACCGCCGACATCAAGCACAGGCTTCCTGCTCCAGGGCAGGTCATCCCCAGTCCCGAGCCCAATGAGAGCGTCGTATTTGTTTCTCACTTCCTCCGAGGCTTAGGCTTCACCCTCGATCCCTTCGTGAGAGGGCTCATGTTCTATTATGGGCTAGATTTTCATGATCTATCTCCGGACTCCATCCTTCACATCTCGTCATTTATCGTTGTGTGCGAAGCCTTCCTCCACATCACCCCACACTTCGGCTTATGGCTCAAGACCTTCAATGTAAATCCGAAGGAGATCGAGGGGCAAAACGCGAAGTGCGGAGGCGCTGCAATAAGCAGAAACACCGATGCCCCATGGCCAGAGGGCTTCTTCCTGGAGGCGTCTGATCTATGGCAGCGGAGGTGGTTCTATGTCACGACTCCCAGAGGCACAAAGTAGGTGGCTGCCCCTGACTTCCGCTCGGGCCCTCCGCCTCAACTGGCGTCGTGGGCCAACGTGGGACTGGACTGGGGGCCTGCTAATGACATACCGACATTGCAAAGCCGCATTCGGGAGCTTCTTGAGAAGGACTTCAGTCTCGTCAGCATAATTCAGGTAATGCTAGTCCGACGGATCTTGTCGTGCAAACGTCGGCCTCTCCGGATGTGGGAGTTCAACCCAGAAGGTCCGCGAACTATTCAGCACTTCTTCGGCATGACGCTCGAAGGGATGTATAGGTTATTCTTCGGACCACAAGTTAAGTGTCCGGATACCATCGAGGATGTGGGCCTGAGCTGCAACCGCCCAGATACCCAAGTAAGTAACCCTGAAACCGAACACTTCGTTTATATTTATTACAACATTATTCTGAAAACCATCCGCTGCCAGGATTGGCTCAACAAGGCGGAGAGAATCAGGTGTCCGGCACCACTTCCCGAAGGCTCTCCTAGTCCTGCAATAGCCAGGATGCTTAGACGTGTGCTAAGTCAAGTGCCCTCGGGTAAAGACGAAGGGAAGAACAGAGAAGCAAAGCTTCACACATTGCACATCCAAACCGGGGGAATTACTGTCTCCACGAAGGAGGATAGTCGGGGAGGGGAATCTAATGTTGCCTCTCCCCGCGGGAAGAAGAGGGCCGCCTCCGAGGGACTTGGAAGCGGAGGTGCCTAGACAAGGCAAGAAAACTTCACCAGGGGGCCCTGCCCCGGAGGGTGTCCTTACCGTGTGCCATGCCCGCAAACAGGCCAGCCCTCCACCGAGCTGTAAGTTAATCATAAATACAAAGCTACTGCTTCCTCCTCCGAGAACAATAACCCGGATCCATCCTTTGCAGTCCGACTAGTAGCTTTTGTCGATAGAGCTCGTCTTCGGGGGATCTTCTTCCGGAGATGACGGAGAGTGAAACCCCACCTGCCTCTCCGCCCCATGGGGTGGGCGACCCCGAGGTGTCGTCACGGAGGAGTCCAGATTTGCCGAGGCCAGAAGCTAACACTTCGGTTACCCTCAGCCCGAAGCGTTCGACTCCCATGGGGGGCAATAAGAAGGGACTGGCACAGTCCGATGACCGGCCGGACACGCTGACGGGCCTTCTGGAGCAAGTTGCACTCTCGTAGGATCACCGTGCATTAATGGGTGCGATGTTTGAGAAGATTTCATCCGCCACAAGCGGGTTGAATGAAGCTTTTACGAGCCTGCTCAAGGGCTTTGAGGTACATAATGAAATACGTAATTTTTCGGTTGTACCGCACGCGCTAGGTGTGCTCCGTATAGATAGTAGCCCCTGAGACTTTGGTTGCTAGCCCTAGGCGGCAAACGGAGGATCACATTTTCATGTAATGATCGCACTTTGGTTGCTAGCCCTAGGCGATAGACCGGACCGCTGAATTCGCCAAACTGAGGCGATAGATTGATGTGGTGGACGCCGACATCACGCTTGTAAACGAGCGGCTTAACGAGTCACAAAGTATGTGCTCTTTTTTCCTCATTTGTTATAGGAAATATTAAGAGGAGCATAATGTTAATGTGATATGCTTTGGCTGCAGGCGGAGCTGCTACCGTGGAGGCCCTGAGGGCGGAACTTGCCCTAGCCAAGGAACAAGCCCGGGCTAGCAATGCGGCTACCCTAAAGGCGGCCAAAGATTTGAGAGCCGAACAGGCTGCTCATCGCCGAAGCGAAGATAAAATAGCTGAGATGGCTACGGAGCTGAGAGACGCCGTCGGCCGGTATGAGCTCCTTGAAAAGGAGAATCAGGCGAAGTCGGCTGACCTGAAGAAGGCCCTTGATGCGGCCAAGGAGACGTGTTCCGAAGTTAGGGATGCGCGGGAGGAGCTTCGACAGGCCGTAGAAATCGCGGCTGGAAGCCCCTATTTGTTGTGGATGAAGTTCTTAGATCCAAAGTACGCTCCTCTAGATCGGCTCTGGAGCGCTGCAGACGCGTATGCGGATCTGGCAAAAAGTATGGCTGATGCGACCAAGTTCTTCAAGAATCAAAAAGATAGTGAAGTAGAAAGGCTATTCTGGTCGCAATTTAGTGCTCAAACGTGCTCGTTCCCATTGAGTGAGAGGATGGCCGCTGTGGCCGAGCTCCATAGGTTGTCCGGTCTTGCAATGAGGTCTGTAAAAGACCATCTATGGCCGAAGGGGCCGAGGCCGGACAATTATTTCAACAATTCCTTGGCGCCGTATCACGAATCGATGCCATGAAGAGGTCGGCGTGCATAGAGGGTGCACGGATGGCTCTTGCCTGTGTTAAAACATATTGGGCGGATATAGAGGCCACCATCATTGCAACCTAGAATCCGGCGGGAAGCCAGGACCCAGCCGAGCACTATTTTGAGCAGGTAACAGAAGGTGCTCGTTTAATAAAGGCTTAGTGCTCGAAGAGTGTCATGTTCGAGTGACAAGTCGTTCGATTGTAAAAAAAATCTACTTTAATTATAGAGGCTATGTTTATACTTTCTCCCGAAAGTGTTATTATGCCTCCTGTGCGGTATATATATATATATATATATATATATATATATATATATTCTGAAAGTTAGCAGTCGTTGGCTTCAGCCCCCACGCATATAATGCGGGGGTGTTCGCAAAAATGTGCGTAATCACACTTGATCCAACGTCTTGGTTCATTAAGGAGGTGATCGCACGTAGAACTAGGCAACCGGACTATATAGCTTTAACACTTTCACTTAGCCATAGGAGTTTGACGGTGGGGCTACTATGTAGACCCTGGTTCCTTCGCGTGCATCCGGATACGGGCGCGTATGTACATGACCGGGAAGGCGGCCCTTCGTTAATGCGGAGGAATCCCGAAGATTCCGATGAGTCTTCGAGTGGTTGACCAGTCTCTCATTTTATCATGACAGTCAGTTTTCGGCTTTCTCTACTGAGGTGCTCATCCGGAATAACCAGGGCATAATCGCAGTAGTTCCCCTTTGGCCGCCTTAGCCGATTAGAACGGAACGTAAGGCAGCAAACCCAGGAGCCGTCCAAACCAAACATTTGACCAAAGACATGATTCGGAGCTGATGCATATAAGGCCAAACTCGCGATGTCGAACACTCCCGAAGGTATTCGGACTTTATAACATATACTGGGCTGAGTAGCACCCTTGATTATGAACCCTGTATTTCCAGGTACGTGCATTAGTCTGTCGTGGCGAAATGCCAATAACGCCAATATCCCCTATGGGTGTATTGAATACCCATGGGATGTCAAGCAACAAGAGAGAATAAAGAAGGTTTACGCAGGGGCTTAATCTAAAGAGAAACCTTTGAGCGGGGCCCTGCTGCATGTATGCGCCTTTGTCTCCATTGTGCCGTGTCCTGGAAGGGTGTCGCACAAATGGCATCTGTAAAAAGAAAAACTCATGTGAAAGAGTATGGCGTAAGCGTGTGAAAAGTTAGTTATTATCAATGGATAGTAGAAGTGTGAGACATTGGCATGTTAATAAGGTCAAGCCAAATGGTGGGCTTTATTACATGGTTGCAGCCCTTGATGCCCTCTATGGGGGTACATGTATAGCACCCAGCTCAGGTTTATCTGGGCTATTACCGATGATGGTGCGCCGGACTTGTCTAACCGTGTCTGTGGTCTTAACAACCGATCATGCATTCTGATAGGAGAGGCCGCTTAGTGTCCGGCTGCTAGAGCCGCCACATACTCTTCCGCACGTAAGGAACGCTCTGTGTTTCCACTAACGGTGATGACGCCACATGGACCGGGCATCTTGAGTTTAAGGTAGGCATAGTGCGGTACTGTGTTGAAGCTAGCGAAGGACGTCCTTCCGAGTAATGCATGATAACCGCTTCGGAAGGGAGCGATTTTGAAGAGTAATTCTTCGCTTCTGAAGTTGTCGGGAGAACCGAATGTCACCTCTAATACGAGGGAGCCCCTGCAGTGGGCCTCGACGCCTGGTATCACTCCTTTAAAGGTGGTGTTACTTTGGCTAATTCTGGATGGGTCTATCCCCATGTTGTGGATAGTGTCCTGATATATCAGATTGAGACTACTGCCACCGTCCATGAGGACACGAGTGAGATGATATCCATCGATTATTGGGTCGAGCACCAAGGCAGCCGATCCTCCGTGCCGGATACTAGTCGGGTGGTCCCTGTGATCAAAAGTGATCAGGCAGGCCGACCAGGGGTTGAATTTGGGGGCGATGGGCTCTACAGCGTATACGTCTCTGAGCGCGCGTTTGCGCCTTCTCTTTTGTATGTGAGTAGCGTAGATCATGTTTACTGTTTTAACTTCCGGTGGGAATTTTTTCTGTCCCCCAGTGTTCGGCTGACGAGGCTCATCCTCGTCTTCACTTGGTGTTTCTCTTCCTTTGTGTTCGGCATTTAACTTGCTGGCCTGCTTGAAGACCCAACATTCTATGTGAGTGTGGTTCGTAGGTTTTTTGGGGGTGCCATGAATTTGGCACAATATGTCCAGGACTTTGTTCAGGCCGGACGGTCCCTCTTTGCTGCCTTTAAATGGCTTCTTTCGTTGAACGGGTCGAGAGCCCGTGAATCCGGCGTTGACCGTCGTGTTGTTCGGACTTTCTTCCTTGTTTCGACGCCTGTTTTTATTGCGCCGTGGCTTCCCGTTGTCATCCCTAATTTCGGATGTGCTCGGGTCACTGGTGCCTCTACGGGCCAACCAGCTGTCCTCACCCGCGCAGAAGTGGATCATAAGGCTTGTTAAGGCCGCCATTGTCCTCGGCTTTTCTTGGCCGAGGTGTCTGGCGAGCCACTCGTCTCGAATACTGTGCTTGAAAGTCACTAGGGCTTCGACATCCGGACAATCCACAGTTTGATTTTTCTTAGTTTGAAATCTGTTCCAAAGCTTACGGGCGGACTCTCCAGGCTGTTGTATTATGTGACTTAAATCGTCTGCGTCCGGAGGTCGGACATAGGTCCCTTGAAAATTGGCCCTGAAAGCATCCTCAAGTTCCTCCCAACTTCCGATTGAATTTTTGGGGTTCAACCAGTGCCGAGCTGGCCCTTCAACTTGAGGGGAAGGTATTTGATGGCGTGGAGGTCATCCCCACGGGCCATGTGGATATGAAGGATAAAATCCTCAATCATGACCCTAGGGTCTGTCGATCCATCGTATGCCTCTATGTTCACGGGTTTGAATCCCTGTGGAAATTCGTGATCCAGTACCTCTTCAGTGAAGCACAGAGAGTGTGCAGCCCCTCTATATCTAGACATGTTGTGGCATGCTGTCGACTGTTGTTGTGTCCGGTGTTGATTCTGAACTGGTATTCGATCAGTCTGATCATTTTGGTGACCGTAATCCTGCGCCGGAACATGTCCTCTAGATCCATAGATGGACCTGGCCGCGCCGGCCTTTTTGTCCAGGAGCTTACGTAAATCATGTGCAGCGTCAGTAGCTGCTCTATCGCGGTCATGAAGTGGTTGGTCCGGTCGATTGGTCGTATTGTTCTTCGGTGGAACAGCTTCATCGTCGAATTCGGGTAGCAGCTTGCGCTTTGGGTAGCTCTTTGTGTGGCGATCGTCGCCATATATTTCTTCAGTGTCTAGCACTTTATTCCATCTGCGGTTGAGTGTATCCTACGCAACTTTAAGCCTTTGCTTCTGCTTCTTTAGGCTTCTCTCAGTGGCCATAAGCCTTCTGTGGAGGTTATCTCGCTCCAAACGTTTTTCTGGGATGATGAATGCATTGTCATCCGGACTGTACTCTTCTCTAGGGGCAGGTTGATGAGTTCGGCCCTCGGAATCGCTGTGATCGGGCGTCTGCTCCAGGCTGTGTTCGGTGTGACCTGGCTCATCCTGCTCCATCGCTGTGTCCATATGGTCGTTATTGCCTTTGGAGTTGACTGGGTGTCGATTTTTCTAGCGCTGTTATCGCTATTTTTACTGTGGCTGGACTTAGAGTGGCGCCTGCGCCGTCGTTTTGGCTTTTGTCCAGGGGGTTTATCCTCCGTTGTGTCCTCTTTGTTGCCGTTGTCCTCCTTAGGCGTGTCCACCATGTATATATCGTATGATAAGGTGGCAGTCCAATGCCCCGTGGGCGGTGGTTCCAAATCTTCCCCTGCGCCGACGTCCATACCGTCGGTGTCGTCGGAGTCGAAGTCAAGCATGTCTGTTAGGTCATCGACAGCGGCTATTAAGTGGGTAGTGGGTGGGCGAACATTTTCTTCGTCATCCGAATCCCCCTCGAGCCGGACATAGTTCGGCCAAGAGTCCTCTGACAAAGAGAGAGACCTTAAATAGTTTAGCACATCACCAAAGGGTGGGTGATGAAAGATATCCGCGGCAGTGAACTCCATGATTGGTGCCCAATCAGCTTTGATGGGCACGGATGCACGTGGTCCTGGACCTACAGCTGGAAACAAGTCCGGGGGTCCGGCGACACAGATTTCCTTAAAAGGTGGAGTCTGTGTTCGGCTCCAACGCTGATGAGTATGCGGCCTCCGTGGCGGGGTCCATCCACCCATCCTCGGACGACGCGTTCTGTCCCGGATTTAGGTCCGGGGCTGCTGCAGGTGCGATATCCCGAATACTGTCCGACGGCAGATCCAAGTCGTGCTCGACCATTCGGCGCTCCTGACAAAGGCCCGAATTCGTCGAAGATCAAGTCTCCGCAGATGTCGGCCGTGTAATTCAAGTTTCCAAACCTGACCTGATGGCCAGGGGCATAGCTGTCGATCTGCTCCAGGTGGCCAAGCGAGTTGGCCTGTAGTACGAAGCCGCCGAACACGAAGATCTGACCGGGGAGAAAAGTCTCACCCTGGGTCGTGTTGTTGATGATTGAAGGAGTCATCAAACCTTGTGGTGACGACACAATGGAACTCTCAATGAAAGCACCAATGTCGGTGTCAAAACCGGCGGATCTCGGGTAGGGGGTCCCGAACTGTGCGTCTAAGGCTAATGGTAACAGGAGGCAAGGGACACGATGTTTTACCCAGGTTCGGGCCCTCTCGATGGAGGTAATACCCTACTTCCTGCATGATTGACCTTGATAATATGAGTATTAAAATAGTTGATCTACCACGAGATCATAGAGGCTAAACCCTAGGAGCTAGCCTATGATTATGATTGTTCTTGTCCTACGGACTAAACCCTCCGGTTTATATAGACACCGGAGGAGGCTAGGGTTACACAGAGTCAGTTACAAAGAAGGAGATCTATCATCCGAATCGCCAAGCTTGTCTTCCTCGCAAAGGAGAGTCCCATCCGGACACGGGACGAAGTCTTGAGTCTTGTATCTTCATAGTCCAACAGTCCGACCAAAGTATATAGTCCGGCTGTATGGATACCCCCTAATCGAGGACTCACTCAGCCACCACGACCACCCTCCCCGATGTTCCGCCACCACACCCCCTCCCCCAGCTGCCACCGCCACGACCTCCCTCCCAGCGCGCGCCGTCCGGCCCTCTTCCCCACCGCGCGCAGGCAGTTCAACGTGCGACCACAGGCCGTTCAATGTCTCCTCCATGGACACGCCCCTCTACCTCCTTCTGGTTGCCTCTCATCCTGGTGTGGCCAGGGTGTTGGGTTCGCCGCTGCTGCGACCAGCAATCCAACCAGGCCGCCCCAGGCCATTCACTCGTCGCGGCTCCTAGGCCGTAGTCCACCCCCCGTCCTCCCCTAGCGGTGGCCGCCACCCGCCTCATCCACACATCGCGCCAGCCGCCGGCCACTGCATCTTCCTATGGCGTTGGCCACTGCCAGATTTTTTTTCCTGTGTTGCTACATCACTCGTGCGGCGAGGAGGACGACACTGACGACTCCTTCAGATTTTTTTCTGTGTTGCTACATCGCCGGTGCAAATTGTGGAGAAGACGCAGTCCTAGGCGTGTCGCTGGTTGTGTGTGTGCATGCTAATTGCCGACTGTTTGTGTGCAGGGTACATCAAGTCGGCAGCGAGTGTACTAGGGAGTAGTGAGATGGATGCATGAAGCAGTGGAGCAGGTATGTGCGTCGAGCTCAAATGAACTTGGCTAATTGTAATTGTTGCTACTAAACTGGTATGCGTATGTTCCTTTTGGTAGCATGTTAATTCTTGTTAGAATGTACACTGATTATCATTCTAGGAATGGAAGTTTTAGGAAGAATTTGATGCTTGCTGAGCTACTGTAATGGGAGTCATTTATGTATATGTTTCTAAACTACAAACAAAATCACATGGTGGACTAGTGGTGCTAATCTGTCTTAGTTCAACTAGTTAAATAATCTCATTATACCTAGTTGTGCTAACCAGTTTGACTGTCTCAGTTCAACCAGTTAAATTGTCTAGGTTCAAATATATTTACTGTGCCAAGACCAAATATTAGTTAATCCTTCTTCCACTTCGTCCACAAGAAATTGAGCTCTAAAAAATTCTGTGTTTCCACTTGCATAACAACTGATGGAACAACTTCTACAAACCTAGCTAGTGTGAGCATCAAAATAGAAAGCATGGTACATTAGGAAAAAGCCATCGCCGCCTCCCCGCAGTGCCGCCTCCATTCAGCGCGCCGGCCCCGCCTCCCCACACATGGCTTGTGAATAGTCAGTGGTGCTGCTGAAGACGACGGGACAGTTCTACTTCTCTGTGATGACTAGGACGACATCGCTATCTGTGCTTGGCCATAGGTGTGTCCGCTCATCTTTCTCTCTCACTCTGTGTGAGGAGCTGCTGCTGCTGGCTCCTAGTGGATGTACTCTAAAAAGGAAGATAGCTTTGCAGCTTAAAGATAGTGGTATCCGTTTTCTACATGAAGTATGTGTGCTTACAAATTTGGCCATCACCCGTTGAACTGTTGCGAATTTGGCCGTGAATCATTATCTATAGAAAATTACATGAAGTATGATGGGTCACCTGTCATGCCTCGGTTTGAACAGTTGAAAAATTAATTGTTGAATTTTGAACTGAACCGTTCAAAAATTGGCCATGAACGTGTGACCTTTTGATTGAATTGATGAACCGATGAATCATGCCATTTAGTCGCACTGAAACTAATCTTGTGTCAACTTTTGAGTTGCCAGCATGGTGTTAGGCCAGAATCCACCCCATGACGGGTCAACGTCAGGTTAGCTACGCATATACAAAACTATACTCCCTCCGTTCCTAAATATAAGTCTTTGTACCACCCAACGTCAGATTCCATTATGAACCACATACGGATGTATATAGATGCATTTTGAGTGTAGATTCACTCGTTTTGTTCCGTATGTAGTCCATAGTGAAATCTCTACAAAGACTTACATTTAGGAACGGAGGAAGTATTATATAGTGCATGATAAATAATCGCCTACTCTTTCGATCTATTCAAGTACTTGGATCGATGATGAACGATCAGGTCCTTTGCTGCGATCAAGTAGCAGACAGGTTCTGCCTGCACTCCAGAAAGTTCAAATATACTTGGACAAAAAGTTCAATATTAATTGTCCAGATAGTGCCTACAAAAAGTGAAGATAGGCTTGTAGTGATGTTTATGATAGACTAGTAGTTGAAAGATTTAGACGTAAAAATATTTTCTAGCAAGCTGCTGAATGTTTCAATTTGTTGTGTGCGAATTTTGTTATAGCAAAAAACTGAATGGTAGGCAAGATGACTATAGTTATGGCAAAACAGTATTTTTTAAAAGTTTCTTTTTAAATCTCGGGTTAATACATGAACATGGTCATCTTTTTACATGTACTTACATCAGCTCATCAGTTCCTCATACCTTTGCTCCCGGCCCTCGATCCTATTGCATTACAGGAAGTGAGCGTGTTTGAGAGAGATTTGAGAGATGAATGTGTATGTGGGGTTGCTGCTGCTATGTATTCTGGTTTTGTATTTACAGGAAGTGAGAAGAAATTCAGAAAGATGAATGTGCATGCTGCTGCACTACTGTTTCACTAGTTCATTATGCAAAGATAAAAAAAGTGAAGTGTGGACGTTCACTCTGCAAACGAAAAATAGAATGTAATATTGTAAATTTCACTAGTTCATTATGCAAAGATAAAAAAAGTGAAGTGTGGACGTTCACTCTGCAAACCAAAAGTAGTTCTTCCCCTGCAACCTACATCAGTTCATGGTTTTGGAAAAACACTAGGAACTTTTACATCTGCATAGCATCCTTTGTCAATGTTCATTTGTTTCTTGTTTATGTTTTATGTATAACCATGGTTCCTTGCCGTCCCCGCTGAGACAAAAAAATTGACCTTTTGCAAGCATTGTTGCTCAATTTTCTAGGTTTAGTTCAGTCCAATTTCTAGTTTGGGTTCAGTCCAATTTTTAGATAGCATAGTGTGTGCTCAAATATATCATTAGTTCGTGTTTCAAAAATAGATATATCACCTAAAATAAGTTACAAAAGAAAAATTATGTAAGTTCAATCTGTGTGCTGCTACAATTTTGCACTTGTCGAGTCGTACTAGTAATGATGAATAATGAGTTACTGATATAACTATTACTAATTGAAAAATGTAGGGGTTGAAGTAAACACTCTCGATATAACTGTTACTAATATATGTGCTCCGCCTGCACATTTTTTCATAAGTGCTAAAATTCTTAGAGCTTGAGTCCAACTATGTTGCTTGTGAGACTTGAAGCGCGGTTCGAACTTCAAGCGGACGCCGCAGTCGTTAGTGACGGTGAGACAGTTGCTTGCGTTTGTAGGAGTACTATGTAGTTGCAGAATAGCTATTACTCAGCCAGCATGGTTTGTATGAGTGCTACCTAGTTGCAGATTGTATTAGGTGTTTCTCTTACTATTTTACTGTTGATTCTTGGACACACAATACTTTCTTGTATGTTTCATCAAATAGAGCACGTCAAATCTAAGTCAATACTCAATAATGTCAATTTTGTGATGCATCTTCTTTCCATTCAGGAACTGTACTCCAATTTCTAGGTGCAGCACAGTATGAGCTTTCTGACCCCATTTCCAGGTGCAGGCGCTAGGGATCTCACTGTGGGGTGCACGAAGGCACTAGCGACTCTGCTTCCATTTCTCTTCATAAGTTCTGCTAACCAATTAGTCACTGATAAGATGACTTTGCTTCCAACTAGCCACTGAAAGTTGTGGCCATTTAATGTCACCTTCTACATTTGCGATAGGTCAAACTGTAACCTTCCAATGTTACCGTTGGTAGCTTAAGATGTTTATGTTTTATTGATCTACAGAGTGGCTATCTGAGAGCTATGTTGAACTTTCTTATTACAGTTTATACTTCTTTAAAAATCCGAGTTGATTCTAAATGTGTTTTCCTCGCCAATTCTAAAAATCCTAGAGCATCCGTCCAACTTTGTATCAGTATATACCATGTTGCTTCTTTGATTTCTGTATGGTTTTGTACTGACTGCTCTCTCCTGCCTATTTTGGTTGATGTCCACGAATGGACAAAAAATGTATGGGAAATGTTCTGTTATTACTAGCATATAAGTACATAAAAAAGTTTAACATGATGTCCGAGATAAGTTTGAAAAAAAGCTCAAACAAAAAAAAAACCATCCAAATTCAAAATGGGAAAAGTTCAAGTGGTAAAATGAGAGTAGTCCAGAATATCGTCCCAAAACAATGATGAGTTCAAAAGAAAATAGGAAATTTATACTGAAAATACAGAGTAAAGTCTAGCATGTGAAAACACGCTCAGTACAAAACCATACATACATCCGTTCAAGTACTCTTTTTGCCGAATATATATTCGTCCGTTCTACAAAGGAATGGTTGAATTAAAGATATTGATCAGTACAAGTTCAAAATGATGGTCCGTTCGGAATAAAAGAAATGACAGAAATTCAACTTGTAAAAGTTCAAGCAAAAAAGAAACCCCATGCAATTCAAAAAAGAAAAGTATAAGTCGTAAAATAAAAGAAGTCCAGAGCATCGTTGTAAAAAATGTTTAGTTCAAAAATGAATAAAAAACCTCTTCTTTTAAAAAAACATCATTTAGTTCAATGATATAAACCATGCAAGTATAGGGGCGATGATACAAGAAACCGTTGAAAACTTAAAGCAAAAAAATTACCCAAAACATGCAAAGTCTAGTTAGTGAAAACACGTTTAGTACAAACCCATGCAAACATCAGTTCAAGTACTCCTTTTTCAGAACCTTTGAAAATTACTCTCCGAAGAATGCATCAGTACAATCACACACGTAGATCAGTTCAATTACTCTGTTTTTTCTTACGAAAAAACAACACGATGGGTCTCACCGTAATCCAAATTACTCTTCAATGGTTGCGAATTTGAGAAAACGTTCAACATGACTAAGTATCGTATTTTCGATATCTTTCCAACGGTATACTATTTGCCTCATTTCAACAAACTTTAAAAAAACACGTTCTAAATCAAATTTGACCATATTCAAATTCGTTTCTAAACCGTAAGGAATTAGAAAAACATTTCAATACGAAAAAGTTGCACACTTTTCATAGCTTTCCAACACTGTATCAATTGTGTCAATCCTACAAACCGTTTGCAAAAAATCACAAAAATACGTTTCGCCCAGAATTTCACCGTATTTTAAATTACTTTTAAATCATATAGAATTAGAAAAAACAATAGATATATGGAAGATGCGTAATTTCACCAGCTTTCCAACGCCATCTTATTTTCTCAATTCTGACAAACATTTTAAAAATTGAGTCCCAAATACGATTCACGTTTTCGGTTTTGAAAAAAATAGTTTTTTCAAAACTGCTCTTAAACCATAATGATTTTGCAAAAACGTTCAATATACTTGAAATATGGTTGTCAAGAGCTTTCCAACAATATATTACATGCCTCATTCCAACAAAAAGTTATAACAAAAATTTGAACTAAAGAGTATGATCTGTTAAACAGAACTGAAAGCATCAGTTCAACCGCTTCGAAAACATCAATGCAACCGCCTGAAACCATCAGTTCGATTAGGGTAACAGAATAATATTCTGTTTCGCGAAACAGAATAGCCCAGATATATATATATATATATATATATATGTG
>NW_025227289.1:46415-49413 GCF_018294505.1 Triticum aestivum | reverse complement strand
TGTGTGTGTGATTTTCTAAAATAGCTTGCCATAGAAGTAGTTAAGGTTTTCGACGGTGTAGAAGTTTTCAAAAATCCTGAAAAAAATTCTGAACCAACACACCTATAATATAACATGGTTCAACGGAGTGATTGAAAAAATATGACTATATGTGTCCTAGACAAAAAGAACAAATGTTCCAATATATGTTGATCCTAAATGCTTATATTTCGCTGAGGACACATAAATGCATATTTTCACAATCACACCGTATACTAGAGTGAGGCTCCCCTATTTATTTCATATTTTTTGCTTACTTTTAAATCGTTAAATGTTTAGCAAGCCTTAACCACCATGCCGCGAGGCCACTCGTCTTCAACCCGGCCGAAGATCGACGACACCGTCCCGCTCGCTCCGGCCCCTCCCCGAGCCCACTGAGAGCATCGCCTCGACCTCGCCGAGCCCACTGTGAGCCCCTCTCATCCCTCAAAGCCCTACCCCGTCTGCCATTGCCGCCATGGCCGTCACCGTCTTCGGCCTAAATTTGGGCAATCCCGAGCCCATCCCCCTCCTAGCCACCACTAGGTGCCCCCTAGATGTTCGAGAGCCGCCACCCCTTCCATCTCCGGCGTAGGAGCCCCGCCGGTGCTACCACGAGACCTATAGCTCACCGCCGGTGCACACACACACACATTTACTGAATATAAGTTGGATGATATTTGGTGGCAAATACATTTGGATAATTTTGGTTGTATAGTAGACGAATGGTTGGATCAATGGTTGGATGATATTTTATGAATATTGGTTGCAAATACATTTGGATGATATTCGGTTGTGTAGCAGATGAATGGATGGATTAATGCTATGTTAATTTAAACTGAAAATGCATGTCTATAGTCATAATTCTTTACTGAATATAAGTAGAGCATAATATGTTCTTGCAATTTTTTACAGTTCTTCGGGTGAGTCTTCTTTGTTGAGAACTATCTGGACATGTTAGGTTCCTTTTTAATGTACTTTGTGCTTTTGTAATGAGTTGATGACTGGTGTAGAACATTATGACGTGTGAGATGTCTCTACGTTGTAGAGAGTTTTTCAAATCTGTCCATCTACTACATAGTTGTAAAAGTTCAATAATCATGATTAGCATAATAAAATGATAATTATTGCATAGGAATTTGTTCATAAGAATTTGTTCTCGACGTCAACGATGCCCGGCCCGCATCCTCATCGTCGACTCGGCGGCGACAACCAGTTTGAGAGGCGCCATGTCCGGGACTGAGCTCCGCCGGGCTGACACTGGGAGGTGCTACCTTCCGAGGCACATAGCTTGGTGAGGAATTGGGCTCTCGTCGTGGACTCGAAGCTTCTTTGGTGGCGGTCGCGTGGGCCACCATCGGTGTGGAGGCAGCGGGCCCCCGAGGAGGTGGTACGTCGCTTTGTCAGGGACGAGGACGAGCATGTCCGTCCCTATATGGTTGCATTGGACGTCATGTTATCCAATACCTGGCAGGTTCTTTAGGGATCTCACCCGAGCTATGATCCTGTTGAAATAACATGCGGGGCCCCCATGTTTGGTTTTGATAATTGATGATATTCTCTATGGACTAATGGTTTTCTTGGGTTATATTTGAAGGATTTTTCCATACGAATTTCTTGAAGTCCATTTGTTGGTTTCAAGGACTTAATGTGCTGACCAAGGTTCTATTCGAGGAATTATATATGGATTGGTCATGATACATGGTTCATCAAGACTAATTCAAGAGTGAATCAAGTTGATTAACTCACAAAGCGTACAATATGTACCGAGAGGGATCAAGTGATCCCATGGTAAGGGTAAGCATTTTCCATTACGCTTTGTGAACTAACGCATGGTCTACGTGTGAGGTCTATGTGGGGTTAGGTATGTTTCCATGGGTTTGCATCAAGAGGAACATCATATACGACCCATGGAGGATGACATCAATGAAGGAAATATGCCCTAGAGGCAATAATAAAGTTGTTATTTTATATTTCCTTATATCATGATAAATTTCTATTATTCATGATAGAATTGTATTAACTGGAAACTTGATACATGTGTGGATACATAGACAAAATACCGTGTCCCTAGTATGCCTCTACTAGGCTAGCTCGTTGATCAAAGATGGTTAAGTTTCCTAGCCATGGATATGAGTTGCCATTTGATGAACGGGATCACATCATTAGGAGAATGACGTGATGGACAAGACCCATCCATTAGCTTAGCATAATGATCGTTTAGTTATACTGCTACTTCTTTCTTCATGTCAAATATATATTCCTCTGACTATGATATTATGCAACTCTCGGACACCGGAGGAATGCCTTGTGTGCTATCAAATGTCACAACGTAACTAGGTGATTATAAAGATGCTCTACAAGTATCTCTGAAGGTGTTTGTTGGGTTGGCATTGATCGAGATTAGGATTTTTCACTCTGAGTGTCGGAGAGGTATCTCTGGGCCCTCTCGGTAATGCACATCATATGAAGCTTTGCAAGCAATGTGATTAATGAGTTAGTTGCGGGATGATGCATTACGGAACGAGTAAAGAGATTTGCTGGTAACGAGATTGAATTAGGTATGAAGATACCGATGATAGAATCTTCGGGAAGTAACATACCGATGACAAAGGGAATAACGTATGTTGACAATGCAGTTCGACCGATAAAGATCTTCGTGACCGGAGAGGTGTCTTGGTCATGTCTACATAGTTCTTGAACCCGTAGGGTCCGCACGCTTAACGTTCGATGACGATATGCATTATATGAGTTATGTGTTTTGGTGACCTAAGGTTGTTCGGAGTCCCGGATGACATCACGGACATGACGAGGAGTCTTGAAATGGTCAAGAGATAAAGATTGGTATATTAGAAGGTTATATATGGACACCGGAATTGTTCCGAAGAGGTTCGGGGATTTTTCTAAGTACGGGAGGTTAGCGGAACCCCCCCTCCCCCCCCCCAGAAAAGTTAATGGGCCTCATGGGCCATAGTGGAGA
>NW_025227289.1:37853-46228 GCF_018294505.1 Triticum aestivum | reverse complement strand
AGTGGAGAAGAGGAGGCGGGCCACGGGACGTGCCCCCCCCCCCCAATCCAATCCTAGTTGGACAAGGGGTGGGGGCGTGGCCCCCCTTTTCTTCTCCCTCTCCACCTGTTTCCCCTTTCCCCCACTCCGTAAGAAGGAAAAAGAGGGGGGCGAATCCTACTAGGAGTGGAGTCCTAGTAGGAGTCCCCCCTCCTTTGCGCGCCGATTGTGGCCGGCCTCCTCCCCTCCTCCTTTATATACGGGGGCGGGGGGGAACCCCCAAAGGACATCTATTGTTTAGCCGTGTGCGGTGCCCACCTCCACCGTTTACTCCTCCAGACATATTGTCGTAGTGCTTAGGCGAAGCCCTGCGCGGATCACTTCACCAACACCGTCATCACGCCATCGTGCTGACGCAACTCATCGACTCCTTCGTGCCTCTACTAGATCAAGAGTTCGAGGGACGTCATCGAGCTGAACGTTTGCAGAACTCGGAGGTGTCATACGTCCGGTACTTGATCGGTTGATTCGAGAAGACGTTTGACTACATCAACTGCGTGATGTTAACGCTTCCACTTTTGGTCTACGAGGGTACATGGACACACTCTCCCCCTCTCGTTGCTATGCATCTCCTATATAGATCTTGCATGAGCATAGGAAATGTTTTGAAATTGCATGCTACGTTTCCCAACAGTGGCATCCGAGCCATGTCTATGCGTAGATGATATGCACAAGTAGAACACAAAGAGTTGTGGGCGGTGAGCGTCATACTACTTACAACCAATGTCTTATTTTGATTCGGCGGTATTATTGAATGAATCGGCCCGGACCAACCTTACATGACCATGTTCATGAGACCGGTTCCACTGACAGACATGCAACTAGTTTTGCATGAAGGTGGCTGGCGAGTCTCTGTTTCTCCAACTTTAGTTGAATCAAATTTGACTGCAGCCCATCCTTGTGAAGGTTACAACAGCAAACTTGATAAATCACCATTGTGGTTTTTTGTGTGCCGTAGGTATGTACGGTTCTTGCTAGCAGCCCATAGCAGCCACGTAAAACTTGCAACAAACAAAGTAGAGGACGTCTAACTTGTTTTTGCAGGGCATGTTGTGATGTGATATGGTCAAGACATGATGTGATATAAAGATTGTTGTATGATATGATCATGTTTTGTAAAAGTTATCAGCAACTGGCAGGAGCCATATGTTGTCGCTTTATTGTATGAAATACAAGCGCTATATAATTTCTTTACTTTATCACTAAGAGGTAGCGATAGTCATAGAAGCAATGGTTGGCGAGATGAACACGACGCTACAATGGAGATCAAGGTGTCAAGTCGGTGACGATGGAGATCATGATGTTGCTTCGGTGATGGAGATCATGAGAACAAGATGATGACGGCCATATCATGTCAGATATTTTTATTGCATGTGATGTTTATCTTTTATGGATCTTATTTTGCTTAGTACGGCGGTATCATTATAAGATGATCCCTTACCAAATTTCAAGGTATAAGTGCTCTCCCCAAGTATGCACCATTGCAAAAATTCTTCGTGCTGAGACACCACGTGGTGATCGGGCGTGATAAGCTCTACGTTCAAATACAACGGGTGCAAGCCAGTTTTGCACATGCGGAATACTCGGGTTAAACTTGACGAGCCTAGCATGTACAGATATGGCCTCGGAAAACTGGAGACCAAAAGGTCGAACGTGAATCATATAGTAGATATGATCAACATAGAGATGTTCACCATTGATGACTACTCCATCTCACGTGATGATTGGACATGGTTTACTTGATTTGGATCATGTATCATTAAGATGACTAGATGGATGTCTATCTAAGTGGGAGTTCTTAAGTAATATGATTAATTGAACTTTAATTTATCATGAACTTAGTCCTGATAGTATTTGCAAATTATGTTGTAGATCAATAGCTCACGTTGTAGCTCCCTTATGTTTTTGATATGTTCCTAGAGAAAACTAAGTTGAAAGATGATACTAACAATGATGCGGATGAGGTCCGTGATCTGAGGATTATCCTCATTGCTGCACAGAAGAATTATGTCCTTGATGCACCGCTAGGTGATGGACCAATTGCAGGAGCACATGAGACGTTATGAATGTTTGGCAAGCTCGATATGATGACTACTTGATAGTTTAGTGTGCCATGCTTTACGGCTAAGAACTGGGATTTCGAAAATGTTTTGAACGCCACGGAGTATATAAGATGTTCCAAGAGCAGAAATTGGTATTTCAGACTCATGCCCGTGTCAAGAGGTATGAGACCTCTGACAAGTACTTTGCCTACAAGATGGATGAGAATAGCTCAGCTAGTGGGCATGTACTCAGAATGGCTGAGTACTACAATCGCTTGAATCAAGTGGGAGTTAATCTTCCAGATAAGATAGTGATTGACAGAGTTCTATAGTCACTATCACCAAGTTACTAGAACTTCGTGATGAACTATAATATGCAAGGGATGACGAAAACAATTCTCGAGCTCTTCGTGATGCTGAAATTGACGAAGGTAGAAATCAAGAAAAAGCAACAAGTGTTGATGATTAAACAAGGCCACTAGTTTCAAGAAAAAGGCAAAGGGAAAGAAAGGGAAGTTTAAGAAGAATGGAAAGCAAGTTGTCACTCCCGAGAAGAGGCCCAAAGCTGGACCTAAGCCTAAAACTGAGTGCTTCTACTACAAAGGAAATGGTCACTGAAAGCGGAACTACCCCAAATATTTGGCGGATAAGAAGGATGGCAAAGTGAACAAAGGTATATTTTATATACATGTTATTGATTTGTACCTTACTAGTGCTCATAGTAGCCCCTGGGTATTTGATACCTGTTTGGTTGCTAAGATTAGTAACTCGAAACAGGAGTTGCAGAATAAATAGAGACTAGTTGAGGGTGAAGTGATGATGTGTGTTGAAAGTGGTTCTGAAAGGATCGATATAGTTGGCTAGAGGGGGGTGAATAGGCAACTAACAATTTTTAGCTTTTCTTTACCAAATATAACTTTGCATCAAAGTAGGTTGTCAAGATATGCAACTAGTGAGCAACCTATATGATGCTACAACAATAAACACACAAGCAAGCAAGGATAGACCACAATATATCTTGCACAAGTAAAGGTAAGAGATAACCAAGAGTGAAACCAATGGCGACGAGGATGTGTTACCGAAGTTCCTTCCCTTTGAAGGGAAGTACGTCTCCGTTGGAGCGGTGTGGAGGCACAATGCTCCCCAAAAAGACACTAGGGCCACCGTATTCTCCTCACGCCCTCACACCATGCGAGATGCCGTGATTCCACCATTGGTGCCCTTGAAGGAGGCAACTGAACCTTTACAAACAAGGTTGGGGCTATCTCCACAACTTAATTGGAGGCTCCCAACGTTACCATGAAGCTTCACCACAATGGATTGTGGCTCTGAGGATACCTCTTCCGTCTAGGGTGTTAAACACCCAAGAGTAACAAGTTGATGATGATGTAGAAGCCGGGGAACGCAAAACGGTTTGGTGTAAGTGTATATCGGGGGAACCTCCTTCTATCCTCCAAGTATTGTGAAGTTTGGGTCGTTGAGGAGGGAGATCTCAAGCTTCTAGTGATTTGGGAATGGACGAGCAAAGCTTGGGCAAAGGCTAGGGTTCGGAGGAAGAAGAAGGGGGGTATAAATACCCCCATGGGATATTTGCCCGTTGAGCAGCCGCCGCCCCGGATACCGGTCTAAAGGGGTTCGGGCACCCGGGGGGTCAAGGCCCCGGGCATCCCGAGCGACCAGGGAGGCGGCGGGCACGGGGCCAGGCACCCGGGGGCCCCAAACCCCGGGCACCCGCACCATGCAGGGGCGGAGAGGAGGCGACAGGAAGGGGGGCGGGTACCCGGGGGCCCCAACCCCAGGCACCCGCACCGGTCAGGGGCCGGGGGGAGAAGGTAGGCGAGAGGGCCAGGCAACTGGGGGTCCCAAACCCTGAGCACCCTCACCGGTCAGAGACCAGGAGGAGGAGGCGGGCGAGAGGGTCGGGCACCCGGGGGTCCCAAACCCCGGGCACCCGCACCAGACAGAGAGGGGCTAGGTGGAGGTGGCAAAGCACCCGGGCGCCCAGAGCACTAGACCCCGGGCACCCGCACCGATCAGAGAGGAGCATGAGGTGGTGGAGAAAAGAGGGAGAAGGCCCCAACACATGAAGAAACTCCCAATAAAGCCCGAAGCGGATAGCAAAGAAGGAAGAGAGAAGTTTTAGTTCCCCAACTCCAAGATCATAGCAACCCCTCTTGATAGTATGGATGTTCCTATGACTCAAAAAGAAACCGAAAAACTTCTCGATCCGACACCGAACACTATCTTTTCTATCGTTGGACTTGATAGGGTTACCGACGTCCGTCGACGCACAAGAGGCAATAATGTCCTGAAATAAACTTGACAACCGACATTAGTCCTCGCGAATCATATTGTGATCAATCATCAAAATGTAATTGAGTGAAAATTGCACTTTCAGGTTCCAAGATTGATATGATCATCATCACACACTCCCTATACTTTCGGGATTAGTGTTGAACCTAAATAAATGTTATTTGGTGTTTGCTTTGAGCATGAATTTGATTAGAACATGTTTATTGCAATACAGTTATTCATCTAAGATAGAGAATAATTGTTATTCTGTTTACATGAATAAAACCTTCTATGGTCATACACCCAATGTTAATGGTTTGTTGAATCTCGATTGTAGTGATACACATATTCATAATATTGATGCCAAAAGATGCAAAGTTAATAATGATAGTGCAACTTATTTGTGGTACTGCCGTTTCGGTCATATTGGTATAAATCGCATGAAGAAACTCTATGCAGATGGACTTTTGGAATCACTTGATTTTGTATCATTTGATACTTGCGAACCGTGACTTACGGGCAAGATGACTAAAACTCCGTTCTCCGGAACAACGGAACGAGCTAATGACTTATTGGAAATAATACATACCAATGTATGTGGTCCGATGAGTATTGAAGCTCGTGGTGAGTATTGTTATTTTCTGACCTTCACAGATGATTTGAGTAGATATGGGTATATCTACTTAATGAAACACAAGTATGAAACATTTGAAAAGTTCAAAGAATTTCATAGTGAAGTGAAGAATCATCGTAACAAGAAAATAAAGTTTCTACGATCTGATCATGGAGGAGAATATTTGAGTTATGAGTTTGGCCTTCATTTAAAACAATGTGGAATAGTTTCACAGCTCACGCCACCTGGAACACCACGGCGTAATGGTGTGTCCGAACGTCGTAACCGCACTTTATTAGATATGGTGCAATCTATGATGTCTCTTACCAATTTACCAGTATCATTTTGGGGTTATGCATTAGAGACAGTTGCATTCACATTAAACAGGGCACCGTTAAAATCCGTTGAGACGACACCATATGAACTGTGGTTTGAAAACAAACCTAAGCTGTTGTTTCTTAAAGGTTGGGGATGCAATTCTTATGTCCAAAGGCTTCAGCCTGATAAGATCGAACCCAAATCGGAGAAGTGCGTCTTCATAGGATACCATAAGGAAACAATTGGGTACACCTTCTACCACAACTCCGAAAGCAATATTTTGTTGCTAAACGGAAACTTTCTAGAGAAGGAGTTTCTCTTGAAAGAAATAAGTGAGAGGAAAGTAGAACTTGATGAGGTAATTGTACCTACTCTCAAATTGGAAAGTAGCTCATTCGAGAAATCTGTTCCTGTGATGCCTACACCAACTGGATAGGAAGCTAATGATAATGATCTTGAAACTTCAGATCAAGTTGCTACAGAACCTCGTAGGTCAACCAGAGCATGATTCACACCCGAGTGGTATGGTAATCCTGTTCTAGAGGTCATGTTACTTGACCATGACAAACCTACAAACTATGAAGAAGCTATGATGAGCCCAGATTCCGATAAATGGTTTGAGGCCATGAAATCTGAGATAGGATCCATGTACTTTGGTGGATTTGCCCAATGATCGGCAAGCCACTGAGAATAAATGGACCTTCAAGAGGAAGACAGACATTGATGGTAGTGTTACTATCTACAAAGCTCGACTAGTCACAAAAAGGTTTTCGACAAGTTCAAGGTGTTGACTACAATGAGATTTTCTCAACCGTAGCGATGCTTAAGTCCGTCCGAATCATGTTAGCAATTGCCATATTTTATGAGATCTGGCAAATAGATGTCAAAACTGCATTCCTTAAATGGATATCTCTAAGGAGAGTTGTATATGATGCAACCAGAAGGTTTTGTCAATCCTAAAGGTGATAACAAAATGTGCAAGCTCCAGCGATCCATCTATGGACTAGTGCAAGCATCTCGGAGTTGGAATATACGCACTGATGAGTTGATCAAAGCATATAGTTTTATATAGACTTGCGGTGAAGCTTGTATTTACAAGAAAGTGAGTGGGAGCACTACAGCCTTTCTGATAAGTATATGTGAATGACATATTGTTGATCGGAAATGATGTAGAATTTTCTGGAAAGCATAAAGGAGACTTTGAAAGGAGTTTTTCAAAGAAAGACCTTGGTGAAGCTGCTTACATATTGGGCATCAAGATCTATAGAGATATATCAATACGCTTGATAAGATTTTTCAATAAGTACATAACTTGACAAGATTTTGAAAGAGTTCAAAATGGATCACTCAAAGAAGAAGTTCTTGCTGGTATTACAAGGTGTAAAGTTGAGTAAGACTCAAAGCCAGACCACGACAGAAGATAGAAAGAGAATGAAAGTCATTCCCTATGCCTCAGTCATAGGTTCTATAAAGTATGCCATGCTATGTACTAGACTAGATGTGTACCTTGCTATGAGTTTGGCAAGGGGGGACGATAGTGATCTAGGAGTGGATCACTAGATAGCGGTCAAAGTTATCCTTAGTTACCTAAAAGGACTAAGGAAGTGTTTCTCGGTTATGGAAGTGATAAAGAGTTCATCGTAAAGAGTTACGTCGATGCAAGCTTTACACCGATCCAGATGACTCTGAGTCTCAATCTGGATACATATTGAAAGTGGGAGCAATTAGCTAGAGTAGCTCCATGCAGAGCATTGTAGACATAGAAAATTTGCAAAATACATACGGCTCTGAACATGGCAGACCCGTTGACTAAACTTCTTTCACAAGCAGAACATGATCACACCTTAGTACTCTTGGGGTGTTAATCACATAGCGATGTGAAATAGGTTATTGACTCTAGTAAACCCTTTGGTTGTTGGTCACATGGCGATGTGAACTATGGGTGTTAATCACATACAGATGTGAACTATTGGTGTTATATCACAAGGCGATGTGAACTAGATTATTGGCTCTAGTGCAAGTGGGAGACTGAAGGAAATATGCCCTAGAGGCAATAATAAAGTTGTTATTTTATATTTCATTATATCATGATAAATGTCTATTATTCATGCTAGGATTGTATTAACTGTAAATTTGATACATGTGTGGATACATAGACAAAACACCATGTCCCTTGTATGCATCTACTAGACTAGCTTGTTGATCAAAGATTGTTAAGTTTCCTAGCCATGGACATGAGTTATCATTTTATGAACATGATCACATCATTAGGAGAATAATGTGATGGACAAGACCCATACGTTAGCTTAGCATAATGATCGTTCAGTTTCATTGCTACTGCTTTCTTCATGTCAAATATATATTCCTCCCACTATGAGATTATGCAACTCCCGGACGTCAGAGGAATGCCTTATGTCCTATCAAACATCACAACGAAACTGGGTGATTATAAAGATGCTCTACAGGTATCTCCAAAGGTGTTTGTTGGCTTGGAATAGATCGAGATTAGGATTTGTCACTCCGAGTATCGGAGAGGTATCTCGGGGCCCTCTCGGTAATGCACATCATATGGAGACTTAAAAGCAATGTGACTAATGACTTAGTTGCGGGATGATGCATTACGGAACGAGTAAAGAGACTTTTCGGTAACGAGATTGAACTAGGTATGAAGATACCAACGATCAAATCTCGGGCAAGTAACATACCGATAACAAAGGGAATAACATATGTTGACATTGTGGTTCGACTGATAAAGATCTTCGTAGAACATGTGGGAACCAATATGAGCATCCATGTTACGCTATTGGTTATTGACTGGAGAGGTGTCTCGGTCATGTCTACATATTTCTCGAACCCATAGGGTCCGCACGCCCAGCGTTCAATGACGATATGTATTATATGAGTTATGTGTTTTGGTGACCGAAGGTTGCTTGGAGTCCTGGATGAGATCACGAACATGATGAGGAGTCTCTAAATGGTCGATAGATAAAGATTGATATATTGGAAGGTTATATACAGACACCGGAATGGTTCCAAAGAGGTTCGGGGATTTTTTGGAGTACCAGGAGGTT
>NW_025227289.1:20554-37546 GCF_018294505.1 Triticum aestivum | reverse complement strand
ATAGTGGAGAAGAGGAGGCATGCCACAGGAAGTAGCACGCCCCCCCCCCAAGCCCATCCTAATTGGACAAGGGTTTGGGGCGCAGCCCACCTTTCCTTCTCCCTCTCCACCTTTTTCCCCTTTCCCCCTCTCCGTAAGAAGGAAAAAGAGTGGGGGCGAATCCTACTAGGAGTGGAGTCCTAGTAAGACTCCCCCTCCTTGGCGCGCCCCTTGTGGCCGGCCTCCTCCCCTCCTCCTTTATATACGGGGCGGGGGGCACCCCAAAGGACATCAATTGTTGAGCCGTGTGCGGTGCCCCCCCTCCACTGTTTACTCCTTCGGTCATATTGTCATAGTTCTTAGGCGAAGCCCTGCGTGGATCACTTCACCAACACCGTCATCACGCTATCACGCTGACGCAACTCATCGACTCCCTCGTGCCTCTACTGGATCAAGAGTTCAAGGGACGTCATCGAGCTGAACGTGTGTAGAACTAGGAGGTGACGTACATTCGGTACTTGATCGGTTGATTCGAGAAGACGTTGGACTACATGAACCGCATTAAGTTAACGCTTCCTCTTTCGGTCTACGAGGGTACGTGGACACACTCTCCCCCTATCATTGCTATGCATCTCCTAGATAGATCTTGCGTGATCATAGGAATTTTTTTGAAATTGCATGCTACGTTTCCCAACAATCAAGTGGTGATAGTCATCAAGATTGCGGTGGGCAAGTTCAAGTGGAGCATCACGAAGAGATGATCCTTGAATCTTGTCGTCCATTATGGTGTTAATGGACTTGTGAAGATGTGTCGAAGAGTTGCTCACCCATAGTGGAGTATGGGGGAGCAATCAACTAGTCTTCATTGAGCCAACACAATCAAGAAAGGTGATCCAACTTGAGGGAGTCAAGATTGTCATCATCTAGCTCAAGTGGACTATGTGCAAGGCAAAGGTTTGCCCTTGATAGGTTCTCCATTTTACCGGTCTCATGGTGGATAGTTGAGAGACCGGGCTATAGGATCAGTTGTCGTACTGTCAAGGGGGGCTCTCAAGTTGATAGCTTGATTGTATCGTACGTAGAGAGCTCAAACCATTGCATCCGTGCATCATCTTTATTGGTTCTTATTTGTTCTTCTCCTTATGAGATTCGGAGCTTAGGGCCATCTTCATGACAAGCTCGAGTTCATCAAAAACAGAGTTCACATGCAACTTCTATGATGTTTTCGATGTTGGGGTTTTTGCCGGTTCTTCATTCATGGTGAAGAGTATTTGTCGTCTTCTATCCAACAAGCTTGAGTTTGCTCCTTTCGCAACTCATTTGCAGAAGTTGTGGCAATTCATGTTTTATTGTATCCATCTGTTTGCGTGGGCTTCATTGTTGTACCCCAAACGGTAGTACCGCTTCACCGAGCGGTAGTACCACTTACGTGCGGCAGTGTCGTGCGTGGTACCGCTGCTTTCAGGGTTGCAATTTTTCGTGTTGGCTTGTTCATCAGTGGGATGGTAGAGCGGTAGTACCTTTCCTGCACTACTGCTTCCCTGTCAGGACGCTACGTGTTCTCAGCGGTAGTACCGCGGCCGTGGTGGGCAGCACTACCACCTGTAGGCGGTAGTACTACTGGCTCCAGCGGTAGTGCCGCTGGTGCAGCTCTGCCTGCCCCCCCCCTGTTTTGCTCTGCCTCCTTAGTGCCCTGTGCTACGAACCCAGCGGTAGTATCGCTTGGGGTGAGCGGTGGTATCGCTCCGGCGGCATTACCGGCTCGTGGTCTTGCACTGTTGCACTACACTACGTGCACAACCGCCCGGGCGGTAGTGCTGCTCCTATGAGCGGTAGTACCACTTGTATGCGGGATGAGCACATAACCGTTGGATTCAAGAGGCCCTATAAAAGGGGGTCTTATTCCCCATTGAACCTCATCCCTTTAGCTCGTGTTCTTCCCCCATTGTTGACCTTCTTCGAGCTTGCTATCTCTCAATCCCTCCAATGATTCTTGCTAGTTCTTGAGAGAAAAGAGAGAGGAGATCTAGATCTACGTTTCCACCATCACTTTCTCCTCTATGTGAGGGGAACCCCTTGAATCTAGATCTTGGAGTTCTTCGCGTTCTCTTCTTTGTTCTTCCTCTCATTTTCCACCCTAGCATTAGTTGCTTTGGTGGAATTCGGGAGAGAAGGACTTGGGCACTCCGTGTGCCCTTAACATTGCATTTGGTGCATCAGTTTGAGTTCTCCATAGTGATACGTGGAAGTGAAGTTGAGAAGCTTATTACTCTTGGGTGTTTGGGCACCCTAGAGCTTGTTGCTCTTGGGTGCCTTGGTGCGCTAGACAGTTGGTGGTGTTCGAAGCTCAATCATTGTGGTGTAAAGCTCTGAGCAAGCATCGGGGTCTCCAATTAGGTTGTGGAGATCTCCCCGAGCAATTTGACAGGTTCTGGTGACCACCCCCAAGGTTTGCCAAGGTGTACGGGTTCGGTGACCGCCGCCAAGGTTGCCATTTGTACGAGTTCGGTGAATGCCCTCAAGGGTCCCTTAGTGGAATCACGACATCTTGCATTGTGCGAGAGAGTGAGGAGATCACGGTGGCCCTAGTGGCTTCTTGGGGAGCATTGTGCCTCCACATCGCTCCAAACAGAGATTAGCATCCACAAGGATGTGAACTTGGGGATACATCGTCATCTCCGCGTGCCTCGGTTATCTCTTACCCGAGCCATTTACTCATGCGCTTTAATTTGTCTTAACCATATTGTTTCTTGTTATATATCTTATTATCACCTAGTTGTTTATCTTGTTTAGTCCTGTGGCACCAACTGTGACTAAAGGTCTCCAGCCTCCGGCGCGCGCCGCCGGCCACGTGGGAGGGATTTAGTCCTGGGTCGTGGCCAACCGGGAGGGGTGGGGGCCTTTAGTCCTGATTTAATTGTCCCAGTTGGTGACCCTGGACTAAAGGCCCTTCCCAACCGGGACTAAAGGCCGTTCCTCTACTAGTGTATCTTCAATTTCAGTTTACACTTCGGCTACAACCTTAATTGTTCTAGCCTCAAAACTAGAAAAAATGACATAATGTCACCCTTCCTCTTCACATTCAGTTCTACGATTACAAAAAAAATGCACAACAAAAAATGCATCAATACACAATAGTTGAGCAATGACTACACAACGACATCTAACCAGTGACTACACAATCACAATGGGAAATTGACCACACATTTAGTTTCAAGAAGTAAATGGCATCAATTCGTACACCAAATTGACTTTACATTATGGTCCAGGAAGGAAATGGCATCGAGTCACACATATGAGATCTGACTACACAAGTAAAACAATGCCAAGCTGACTGCAAGTAAATGACATCAATTGATCAATTCACTCTTCTTTGCCAGAAGAAATGCAGAAAAACTCACACACTAGCATGACTGGACGAGGTGTCGGGCGTCACACTACAAGAAATATGTTAACTTGTGACCTTGACTATTGGTCACTGAAAGGTCATGGTTTTTCATTTGCGACTTTTTTGTGACCAAAAAGAGAAGGTCAATAGCTGGCAGTCGTAAACTGACTATAGCGACCTTCCTTCTGGAATGGTCGAAGATGTTTATGACCAAAATATGTCCACTGTGGGGTTTTGGTCACTAGCAACCTCCCCAAGCCACGTAGGCATCCAGTGTGGCAAGCTGATGTGGCACAAGATTCAGCCCGGTCCAATTCAGTTTTCTACATGGGCCTAGCCCAACAATTCAGCCTTTTTCATACTTTTTTTTGTTAATTTTCGCTAGCTACATGGGCCCGGCCCAGCAATTTGGCCTTTTTATTTTCTGGGACATGGCCTTTTTGCGAACCATTTCATTAAGCTTATTTTCTGGTTTTTCTGAAATACACACTGTTCCGATACACTATAGTTTGGGCCACAGCCTTTTTAGGGCCCAAATATTATTTTGTCAAGTAGAACATTTGGTCTTTTCATTCACAGATTTCAATTTACACATTTGAACAGCAAAAAATCAATAAATCTCTCAATTAACTGATTAAATCCAGAAATCATCCAGTCAAATACTAACAAGAGCACATACACGTTTGCACGTCCAACAAGTGCACATACAATCAAAAACAGATACACAAGCACCAAAACTTGGTGGCAACATCAACTAAAACTATGGAGCGCATCTCCAAGCTTCTTCTGATCTTCTGTCACAGCAGCAGCAACCTCGACAACATTAGATCCTGATCCAGATAAGTTATTAGTGAAATACACTGGAAGTAAATAATATTCTTTCAAGAGGCTAAAATTTATACATACATGAACAAATGCCCCAATTCAGTAAACACTAAGCATGGCATAACAAAGCTTCCAACAACTTGAATGCAACAGATTAACCTGATGTTGTTCTACAATAATAATCTATACATACCTGCATGGTACATTGGTACAAAGTTTAGGTAATGAAATGAACATCACTATAACACTAACCTAAAGAAAATTCCTATTCTACTACCACGACCATCAATTCAACTAACAATACTAGTAAGTGCACAGAGACTAACATCACAAGGCAGGAGACAATTATGACAATTTTAGCAAGTTGGAGAAATCATTTAGTCAGTTTTGGTATACATAGGTTATGAGCCAAAGTAGACCAAGCAAAAAAAGCAGTAACTGGTGATGCATGAGCATGAATATGGTACAGAATAGAGCATATTAACGTTAAGATTTGGGCCTTCCAACTTTACTGGTCATGCATATACAGAATTGAGCATGAATCATTGGTCTTAGTTGTATATGAGAATAGTTGGGCTGTGTATTCTAAGCTCCAAGTAGGTTACAAAAGAAATTGAAGATGAACCGTATATAACAGACTAAAATATCAAATAGAAACCCAAAAATTAAATACGAGTATAACAGGAAGGATTACAACAGGTTCAATTCAATTAATTTCTAAAGCATTGAATCAGTAGCATAAGCATGCAACAACAACATAAGAATTTAATCAACAGCGGCATGAGTATAAGCATTAAATTAGCAGCAGCAACACAAGCAGCACAACCACGAGCACAAGTGCACACCTATTCAAGCTAGTAGCAGTCTAGCAGGCTAGCAGCAGAAGCATTCAAACAACTAGAGAAGCACAGTACAACAGCAAAAGCATTGAAAGAGCAGCAAAGCAGGTTTGAACTGTCACATGTCATATCTTATAAACTTAGGCAAGTGTTCTCAGGTTATCCTTAACATCATGCACTAACTTGGGTAATTAGCATCAAACAATACATATCAGTACAAGGCTAGGCAAGATAATAAAGACTTGAGAAAAGATAGCATAGTTATAAAAAATGATATGTGCCCTTAAAGAAAGGGCAGTGTCAAGTGCGGCCACATACATAGGCATTAGCCGCACCCACGACCCCTGGACACTCTCACAACCGAAGAGGAGGTGCCTTGCGTATGGTCTCCTTCGAGTCTGCGAGAGAAAGAACGAGGTGAAGGTCAGTACGCGCATCAAGGATGCTGCTGTTCTGGGTCAAGCTAAGTCAAGGGCATAAGAGAATTTAGTCAAAAAATAAAATAACATGTGAACATCTTGCACAAACTATCATCATTTATAAAAAATACAAAACAAATATGCATAAAGATGTACAATGGTTGAGTGCTCATACTTATATTATATCAGACAATAGCATTTAGCAACAGTATATTTCCAATGCAATTTGTTAGACAACATTATGTGGGGGTTGCATGAGTGTTATGTGGGGGCTGCATGATCTGTCGTTTTAAAATGCTTCCTAAAAATACAAGACTGGAAGAATGCAAAAGGTGCATCATCTATGATATGTTTAGCATTTCTATTTGAACTGGAATAGGATTGCACACGTGTATTCAATTCAACAAGTAGTCTGAACCGTTGCATAAAAGGAACTGCTGGTGCTGGCAAACCACACCTCATTCCAATAATGTTCACAAGTGTATAATAAGTTTGATGCCGAGCGGACTGCGCACCTCCTGGATGAATGCCTTGGCCTCTGTCTTTGCTGCTGCTGCTGCTGCACAAGAAGAAGAAGATGAGACATGTGCTAGGAAGGAAGGAATGGATCCAGAAACAACAAAGGAACAGCAGGTAGCTGACCTTTGTGCCCTTGACGTTGGAGCTCCATGGACCTGAGACCAATCAATAGCCGCTGCACAAGGAGAGAGAGAGAGAGGAAACCAGAGGTTAATCACGGGTACCTTGGCAAATGGGCATTGTAAAGAAAGGCATGCATATATAGCTAAAACCAAGCATGATCTAATCTGGAAGGGCAACTCCTCCCAGTTTCTCGCTCGAGTACTTCTTGTAGACGGCCTTCAGCTTGCTGTCAGGCGCGGTGGAGTGCGAGGCCACCAGGATCTTGGTCGCGTCCCTGAAACCAATCATCATGCAAAATCAATCACTGCCCCTGAATGAAATCATCACAGATTCAAGCTACGAGGGACTCAGTAGCATGCGTGCTTATAACAATTTAGTACTCCTCTTATTCTTGTTGGATCTGTTTTCATTCAGCTTTTTCTAGTAGTATAGGCTGCCACTGGTCTGGAACAAGAACAATAGTAGAGTAGTTTTTTTCTAGTAGTATAGGCTGCCACTGGTCTTTACTGCCACATGACTGCAAGAACAATTAATAAGCAAATTAAAGTAAAAAAGCTTCCCTCCATGATGGCACGCTTGAGATGGGCAAAACCTCTTTAATACTATGTAGTTTAATTAATCTGCAGTGCAAAGTTGAGTTGGACTATCTTATATTGTACTCGTAATTAGTTGAGGATGTAAACTGTCCAGTTAAACAAAGAGTGATGTTGCCCTCCTGCCTGTCTTGCACCTTGTAAACTGTCCAGTTAAACAGAGAGCATTTCTTCAGTACAAGTAGAAGCATTAATCAGGCAACAAGTAGAAGAATCTAGCTAGACATGTATTTGTTTGTGATCCTGATATCTTTTTTAATTTTGTACAGGTAGGACATTCAGCTCTGTATGGTGTTTTCTGTATGCTGAATCTGGAGCAAACTCTGGACTTTGTATCATACGACATTTGCGCTGATCTATATATACAGCGTTGAAGAAAAATAGATGGCTTTTCAGATGCTGAAAATATACGTGTTGCAGTTTATCGACGATGCCGAGCAGAAGCGGTGTGATAGGTTTTCAGAGTTCTCAGTTGACCAGACCCAAACAAGCATAAACACCAGCAATTAACCATGATTCAGGGTACGCAGTATGCTGGGGTGGTATGCTGGGATTCAGAGTATTAAAAAATCTACGGCTTGGACTGCACCAGACCATACTACAGCAGCGCCAGCTCCGCGAAGAAGAAGACGGTGTTCACGGATGAGTTCACGGATCAAATCTTGCCCATTTGTCCTACGGCAGTGCATAGCGTAAGGGAGTTGGTTGAGCGCAGACCGTATGACGGAGTCGGAGAACATCTCGGTCTGGCGGCGGCGGAGGGAGTTGAGGTCGCCGCCGCTGCTGTCCGTCCCCGCCGCCGCTCCCGCCGCTCTTCTTGTGCCGCACGGCCTCCTGCGAGACCGCCTTGAGTGCCATGGCGACGTCGCCGGCGCCGCCCTCGCCCTCGGGCACGACGTGGAAGACGACGCCCTTGGCGCCGCGGCCGAGCACGGAGACGGCCCTGAGGTCCGCCAGGCTGAGCTGCCGCGGCTCCGGCGGCGGCGGCGCGAGCGCCTGCGCCGTCATGGCCACCGCGAGCGCGCACGAGGACGGCGTCGCCTTGGATTGGGCGTTGTGCCCTGCGCTTGCACCTACGCGAGTGAGAGGGAGGAAGGGTGGGGTGGGGGATTGGTTGCGGTTTGATTGGTTGCGGATCGAGGAGAGAGAGGCCGCCGGAGGGAAGAGAGGGAGGGAGGGGCGTGGGGATCTTGCCGGAGGGGAGGGAGGGAGGAGCAGAGCACGGCGATCTGGATCGAGGAGAGCGAGGGGAGCTCGGCAGATCTGGAAGAGGAGAGGAGGAGAAGAGAGCGAGGGAAAAAAGGAGGGGGGTGGATGCAAAATGACCACAGCGCAGAGCTAGGGTTTCGGGGATGGTGTGGAAGGGCTGAGGACCGCCGTTGGATCGACGAACATCCGACGGTGTTCAAAGCATGATCCGTGTGAGAGTCCACAGACCAATCAGAATACAGTACGACGTTATGACCATTTAAATTGGTCAAAAAATTAATTTTCTATTTTTCGAGTGTCTAAATTGAGTTTTTTTGTAAATGACCTACCATATTTTTGTTGCAAAATGTGACCAAATCATTTTTATAATATATTAGGCCATATTTAATGTAAAATTGACAAAATGGTTGGTTGTCAAAAGATTTGATCCACCTCTGGTGAAAAAGACAAACTTCCGCCGTTTTAGTAGGAAGCGGGTCAAATTTGAACTACAGTTGCCTTGTAGTTTGCTCTTTATTTTTTTCAAAAATCATTTCTAGGTACATAAGTATCTATTTAATCAGAGAAACACCAAAATAATCCAAGATTCAACAATTAGCTAGAAACGGTCATTCCCGCCGTTTTGACCGCATTTAGAAACGGGCATAAAAAATTCAAAAAAAATCAAAAAAATTGCAAAACCTTCGCATTGTGTTATTATATGTGGCCAAGTTACCACGAAAAATAATAAACTTGTAACACGATAATTCTTTTTAAAAAAATGTTCTCAGAAACGAGCTATCATGTGTGGAGATCAATGGCATTCAAGCCAAATGATCAATCTTATGGCCACATTCATGACATAGTTTATTAAGATGATCTCATATCTCACAAAGGTGCATATTGGAATGGCAAACAATGTTGATTTGGGGAGTTTTCACTTTCATTGCACAAAAGAGCCATTTTCCATTTTTCGAGTGCCCCAAATGATGTTTTTTTGTGAAGAACCTACCAAATTTTTATTGCAAAATTGCACCAAATCATTTTTCTAAAATACTAGGCCATATTTAATGCACAATTGACCAAATGGTTGGGTGTAAAAAGTTTTCATCCACCTGTGGTCAAAAAGACAAATTTCTGCCGATTCAGCTCGAAGCGGGTCAAATTTGAACTGCAGCTACCCCATAGTTTGCTCTTTATTTTTTCCAAAAATCATTTCTAGGTACATAAGTATCTATTTAATCATAGAAACACCAAAAAAATTTCAAGATTCAACCACTAGATAGGAACGGGCATTCCCGTCGTTTTGACCACATTTTGAAACGGGCATAAAAAATTAAAAAAAACAAAAAAATGGAAAACATTCGCATTGTGTCATTATATATGCCCAAGTTTTCAGGAAAAATAATAAACTTGTAATACGGAAATTATTTTAAAAAAGTGTTCTCAGAAATGAGCTATCATGCGTGAAGATTCATGGCTTTCAAGCCAAATGATCAATCTTATGGCCACATTCATGGCATAGTTTGTTCAAATGATCTCATATTGTGCACTAGGGTGCATCTTGGAATTCCAAACAATATTGCCTAAGGAAGTTTTTATTTTCTTTGCACGGAAAATTCATTTTTCATTTTCCGAGTGCCCAAAAGGAGGTTTTTTTGCGAAGGACCTACCAAATAATTGTTGCAAAATTGAACCAAATCAATTTTATAAAATACTAGGCTATATTTAATGCACAATTGACCAAATGGTTGGGTGAAAAAATACTTGATCCACCTCTGGTGAAAATGACAAATTGTCGTCAATTCAGCTGGAAACGGGTCAAATTTGAACTGTAGTTGCCTCATAGTTTGCTCTTTATTTTTTCTAAAAATCATTCCTAGGTACATAAGTATCTATTTAATCATAGAAACACCAAAAAATGCAAGATTCAACCACTAGCTAGGAACGGTCAAGCCCGCCGTTTTGATCGCATTTTGAAACGGGCATAAATTTTTTTAAAAAAATCCAAAAATTGGAAAAACCTTCGCATTGTGTCATTATATGTCACCAAGTTTCCAGGAAAAAATAATAAACTTTTAATACGGAAATTATTTTTAAAAAGTGTTCTCAGAAATGAGCTATCATGCGTGAAGATTCATGGCTTTCAAGCCAAATGATCAATCTTATGGCCACATTCATGGCATAGTTTGTTCAAATGATCTCATATTGCGCACGAGGGTGCATCTTGGAATTCCAAACAATGTTGCCTAAGGAAGTTTTCATTTTCTTTGCACGGAAAATTCATTTTTCATTTTCCGAGTGCCCAAAAGGAGGTTTTTTTGTGAAGGAACTACCAAATAATTGTTGCAAAATTGGACCTAATAAATTTTATAAAATACTAGGCCATATATAATGCATAATTGACAAAATGGTTGGGTGTCAAAATTTTTGATCCACCTCTGGTGAAAAAGACAAATTCCCGTCGATTTAGTTGGAAGCGAGTCAAATTTGAACTGCAGCTACCTCATAGTTTGCTCTTTATTTTTTCCAAAAATCATTCTAGGTAAATAAGTATCTATTTAATCAGAAATACATGGTTTGATGGCGAGACATCGAGGTTTGGACGGTGGCCGAAGGCCCCAACTCTAGAGCGCGTAAGCTCACATGCCCGCCGCGTGGTCACCGCGTGACCGTGGTGTTGCCATGTGTTCTAGGCGGCCTAGGCATGTCTGGTGGGTTGGGCACTCCCTAGGTAGGTGCTAGGAAGAAAATCACAACATAAGATTCTCACGAGGAGACTGATCGATGCTCAAACATGAATAAGCAGCCAAGTGTTTGATTTGCGGTACGGGAAATGCACATGGCTAATGGGCGTGAGTTTTGGCTGAGGATGATCAGTTACTAAGAAGAACGTCTTCACAAATTTTCACCTTAAAAGGAGGAGCCTAGGTGGTACTTGCTTTACAAAGTACCACACCGGACATAAATACGAATGTTGAAGCTGGGCTCAAATTAATGAATGGATTGAGCTGGTATTTGGTGGAGGATGGTTATTTGGGCATAGGAAAGCACTGTAGAAAATGGATACCATTCGGACATGCCAAAGTGGTACTTCCTTCACAAAGTGCTGCTCCGAACAGAATAGGAAAATGAATATTTTTGAATTATTTTTGAACTAGGCAAGGAATGTTTTTGAGATATTTGATGAAGATAACATTTATGAGAATTTTTTGGGAATTTTTGAAATAACAGAAATATAGGTTGCTTCACAACCTAGGGCAAAAACTGCCACATGGACATGACACATAGGCAAAACTGATGAGATGGCGCCTAGTCATCACAACCCACCACAATCTACAAGGCTATGGCCATCTATATTGGTCATTAACAACTAGAAATAAGGCAGCGGACTAGCATTGTTTGCTTTGCGACCATTTCGTGTAAGGAAATTACGACCTTTCTGACCAAAATGGTCGCAGTGGTTTAGGGTTTGGAGCCCCCCGAACATCTTTTGACCAATTGGTCTGAAATGGTCATAGATCTATGACCAATTATTCCAGGGTCACCGACAGAAGGTCACTAGTTGACATATTTCTTGCAGTGTCAGTAGTGCCACAATGGGGATGAGAGGGAGGCGGTAGCAACAACTAATTTTTTCTGACAAATGGTGCATTTGTTATCTTAAGGTGTAGCATCAATAGGACACAAACCATGATCAGTAACATCCGGCTTCTCCATAACTAAGATGCACACAACACGGGATGGCAATGGGGATTACCCAGGCAGGTATTGGACTCCCATCCCCAACCCCGCGAAAGCCTTTCCGCGGTCGTTCCCATCCCCATAAATGCCTGCGATGATAGAAATATTTTCATCCCCATCCCCATCGGGTTTTTATCCCCATGGGGAAACCCATGCACGCAATCAACAACAACTTTTGATAGCTTTTCAGTAGAAAAAATAGCATTTTAGCACAGTAAATAATATGTTGTGGCTAGGTTAGGCTTTTCTTATGGATTTTAGGCCAAATGGGTGGGATGGTAGGAAATTTGGGTGATTATGGGTGGGAATTACATGGGGCATACTAATTTTAGAGCCGACGTCTAAGGCCTTCATCACTAAGACAAGTAAGGGGCATGGGTAATGCTATCCCATCCCCATCCCCGTCTTGCATGCTGGGTAAGATGTTTGACCCACCAGCTTTCATGTGGGCATTGAAGCTGGCACATCCCCATCCCCTAATAGAGTAATTACCCATGGGGACGCGTGTAACAGTTAACCATTGCCAACTTAACAGAAAACCAATCACCAAAAGGTCACAACAGCTAATAGAGTAGGGACATTACATAGTAGCATCTAAGTTTCAATCTTTGATCTCCTCCAACGCAAAAGATGTGATGGAATTTCTTCCCGCACCTTCTAAGTTCCAATCTTTGGTCTCCAACGTAGACGATGGGAGGGAGGCGGTAGAAGCACCTGGTAAGTTCCAATCATTAATCTCCTCCAACACCACCCGCTAGGTACATCACTGGTTTCTATGTAAGTACTTTAGAAATATATCATTTGTATCTCAGATAACACAAGTTTCTCGTCTAATATTTGGTAACACGAAATCTTATGAAGGGTCATTAGTTTTCTTAAGAAACATACATACGCTAACTTTGCAACCAAAATGTAGATTCATTTTTCTCTCTCTAGATATTATCCCTCGATAACCTTGCGTGATGCAGTATAATATTATATTTGAATAATATTGTTAGAAAAAATCACAAGCATAAATTTGTGCCACCTAGTCTCTCTCTCTCTCTGTGTGTGTGTGTGTGTGTGTGTGTGTGTTTTCGGGTATGTTATTTATACCATTAAATATTCTGGGAAAGAGCTTGAAGTGTCTATTCAAGCAAACATCTTCATGTACGCTTCTAGTGTACGATTGTTATCTCAAGGGTAAGATCAAAAAGATTGTAGAGTATATAAAATGACACGGATATTTCATCGCATCTTTTGCGTTGACGCTTTGTTTCCTCGTGTCAAATGTCCTACAAAAAGAGGTCGTGCATTCCTACATAATTACAAATATATACATTGCTTCAAATGTTGTCGTAGTTTGTTGCTTGAGACTTCAATATGGCATTAGATGTATGTGGTGCCCATGCTAAGGACTAATGAGCATTCACGTTGTCGCCATCAACATTTGTATACCGACGGCCTCATACACTCTTCAGAGTAGGGGATTGGGATTATGGAGCACCATGCACAACCATTTGTGTGTTATTTTGTCTCTAACTCATGAGAGCAACCATCGATGATCAGTTGTCGCATGTCCTCCTAACATCAAGTGCCACAATAACCACATGATCGAGGAACAAGGAGTTGAAAATAAGCATAGATCCGAAGATTCCCAAATAGGTTAACCTTTTGAACTGCCTGCTGAATCAATGAGTAGGCAAGAGATAACCTGGCAAACTGAAACATCTTAGTAGCCAGAGGAAAAGAAAGGATAATGTTGCTCTTAAGAAAACCCGTATAGTGGCCTTCGTCGATTGGGCAAACTCTCCAGTCGTGCCTGGCGAAACAACCCTTCCTCAATTGGCAGTTCCGAGGTCAGAGTTTTCGTTTATTAGAAAGCCACTTCTCTAAGCATGCATGCCGGCATAGGTGTCGCGGTAATCACAGAAGTTTGATTGCTGTGTGGTAAGGGGTCAGTCAACCAATTGTTAATGTTTCAATGGTTCATTCAATCACCAAAGGGTTCCACATTTTCTAGAATAACTATTTATCCAATTATCAAATAAGAGGATCAACCACGTGACCAAGGAATAACATTGCATATGTCCTCTCCTCAACCACGACAAATAAGAAGGGTCCATTGATACGTTTCCAACGCATCTATAATTTTTTATTGTTCCATGCTATTATATTATTTGTTTTGGATGTTTTGTATGCATTAATATGCTATTTTATATATATATTTGGGACTAACCTATTAACCTAGAGCCCAGTGCCAGTTTCTGTTTTTTCCTTATTTTTGAGCATCGCCGAAAAGGAATACCAAACGGAGTCCAAACGGAATAAAACCTTCGCGATGATTTTTCTTACACCAGAAGACACCCCGAAGACTTGGAGCTAAAGTCAGAAGAGTCGCAAGGCGGTGGCAAGGTTGGAGGGCATGCCCAGGGGGTAGGGCGCGCCCCCTTCCTTGCCACCTCCTCAGGACTCCTCTGACCTAACCCTTGGCCCCATATATTCACATATATCCCCAAACCACCAAAAGCATCCACGAAAACAATTTTCCACCGCCGCAACTTTTCTGTACCCGTGAGATCATATCTAGGGGACTTTTCCGGCACCCTGCCGGAGGGGTATTCGATCACGGTGGGCTTCTACATCAACTCTATTGCTCTTCCGATGGAGTGTGAGTAGTTTACCTCAGACCTATGGGTCCATAGCTAGTAGCTAGATGGATTCTTCTCTCTCTTTGATTCTCAATACCATGTTCTCCTCGATGTTCTTGGAGATCTATCTGATGTAATCTTGTTTTGCGGTGTGTTTGTCGAGATCTGATGAATTGTGGATTTATGATCAGCTTATCTATGAGTATTATTTGAATCTTCTATGAATTCTTATATGCATGGTTTGATATCTTTGTAATTCTCTTTGAACTCTCGTTTTAGTTTGGCCAACTAGATTGGTTTTTCTTGCAATGGGAGAAGTGCTTACCTTTGGGTTCAATCTTGCAGTGTCATTTCCCAGTGACAGTAGGGGCAGCAAGGCACGTTTTGTATTGTTGCCATCGAGGGTAAAAAGATGGGGTTTACATCATATTGCTTGAGTTTATTCCTCTACATCATGTCACCTTACTTAATGTGTTACTCTGTTCTTCATGTACTTAATACTCTAGATGCAGGCAGGAGTCAGTCGATGTGTGGAGTAATAGTAGTAGATGCAGTCAGGAGTTGGTCTACTTGACACGGACGTGATGCCTATATTTCATAACCATTGCCTTAGATATCATCATAACTTTTTGCTTTTCTATCAATTGCTCGACAATAATTTGTTCACCCACCTTATTATTTGGTATCTTGAGAGAAGCCACTAGTGAAACATATGACCCTCGGGTCTACCTTCCATCATATAAGTTTCCGATCTACTATTTTGCAATCTTTTACTTTTCGATCTATAAACCAAAAATACAAAAAATATTTACTTTACCTTTTGTTTAGTTTATTCTATCTCTATCAGATCTCACTTTTGCAAGTAACCGTGAAGGGATTGACAACCCCTTTACCGCGTTGGGTGCAAGTTGTTTGATTGTTTGTGCAAGTCTTGGTGATTTGTGCGTTGTCTCCTACTGGATTGATGCCTTGGTTCTCTAACTGAGGGAAATACTTATCTCTACTTTGCTGCATCACCCTTTCCTATTCAAGGGAAAAACCAATGCAAGCTCAAGAAGTAGCATCCATCCGCCACAAAATCTATCAGATGTTGTTGTGCATTTAGCGTTGTTGTACGCCCGATTACGGCTGTCATGGCAGCGGCGGCCATGGTGCCTACCTCATCCACCTCAATGGTGGCCTTATGGTACACCCTAGTGATAGCGAGCGCCCCATCCCTACTACTCACCATACCAGAGAAGTCACTGACATCGAAAGCCTTACTGGCACCAAGCTTTCCCATGTCCAATGACGCCTCAAACTCAAACAAGAACTTGAACTTGGGGACCATGAACCGCCCGACTGGACCCTTCCACGCCGGCGTGTGCTTCTTGAAATATACCAGAGCCGACAAAATATCGTCGTAGAGATCGGCGATACTAAGGGTGTCGTTGTCCGGTGTTAGGATTAGCATGTAGAATGTAGCTTGTTGTTGCGCGTCATTCTTGTAGGGAAGCTTGAGGGCCCTGAAGCCCGGCTAGACCGCGACGTGTTGTGACCTCCTTGTTGTCATGGATGGCACGCATGGTGGTGCCGCATGGGATATGGAACGGCAAAGTGGAGATGTCGAACGACTACTTTATTTCCCTTAGTCAGCTCATGCTCAATAGCAAGTGAAGTTGGTGCCATGTAGGAGACCCTGGCTTGAGTTCTCTCCCTGAAGATGCGCTTGATGAATATGATATGTACAAGAATGACAGCGAGCTTCGCTCCCAAATTCACAAAAGGACAAGAGTAAGTATTCCACATTTTCTCTAGTAGGTATTGATTCATCAACTTAAATTGCTTAAACTTGTAATTTTTTGCTTCAGTGGGGGCACACTCAGTGCACCTAGTAGGTGTAGCCTCCAAGACTCCGATTGATTGATTGTGGTCGGATGAAGTCTCGGAAATAACTACATAATCTTGAACTTCATATGGCCTTGGCTCTCTGAGAATTAATATCATTGCACCAATCAATTTTTTATGAAACCAACTAGTTCAAAATGATTTTAACTTGCACTTAGTGGACTTGGCACTCTGAACATAAAACCCATGGAAACAAGTAGGTTTCCAATGATCTGACTTATTTGAGTAGGTTAATATTGAACTTCATGGACTTGGCTCTCTGAGCACCAAGCCCATGGCTACCCGTCGGTTTTTGGTGAACCGGCTAGTTAGAGATGAATTGAACTTGAATTTCATGGACTTGGCTCTCTTAGCACCAAGCCCATGGAAACCAGTTGGTCTTCAATGAATCGACTAGTTAGAGTTGGTTTATATTGGGTGGAATTTGGGAAAAACCATCCAAAGAGAACTTTTTAAACTTAATATCCAAGGGATGTGCAGAATCTTCAAAGTTATGCGGCCCCCAAGTGTGGCGTAGCCCCTAGGTCTGGCAGAGCGAAAGAGTTGGTTTAGCCCACGAGTGTGGGGCAACTTCAAAGATTCCACAGTCCTAAGAACAGGTAATGATAATTAGTTGGATACGCAAACTGTAGGAACAATAACTTTTATTCATCTGAGACGGAGTCAGGAAAACAAACACAAAGTGTTGTCACAACTAAGCAAGTCTAAACAAGAAAAAACTCATGTGTAAAGTTGTCGTAGTACATCAACATTACATGCTCCAAGTTCTTCAACGCTTTTCTTGAGATAGTACAACCGCATTGCCCTATTGTTCAACACCTTAGATATGATGTGTAGCTCTTCCCAACCGAGGGGGGG
>NW_025227289.1:5441-20186 GCF_018294505.1 Triticum aestivum | reverse complement strand
GTGCTTATTCACTAGGTCACCAACATTGAACAAGCAGCCCCGCATCTGTACGCTATGATAGCGAGACATGTTTAGCTCATAGACAGCAAAACGGGCTAAGGTGATCTTCGGGCTTCCTCTAGAAGATCAAGTCATCTTGACACACTTGTTCAGTTTCCGCTTTCGTGCAAGCTACCACTCGGGGTGAATCATGAAGGATATCACTCGACATAACTGCTTAAGCTCCATACACCATAAAGAATGTTGTGAATTCAGTAGAGGAATTAGGAGTGGTTCGCAGGCCCCATAGCACAGAAGGAAGTTCATTCACCCAGGTACCATGTGCTATTTTCAAGTCTCTCGTCAGTGGAGGTTTTAACCCTTTCAGAATCATTCCATTGGCCCTTTCAACTTGCCCGTTCATCGCGGGATGAGCCACCGAAGCGAAATCAACCCGAATGCCTGAAAAGAGCTCAAATGTTTCGTGCAAATGACCGTCAAAGTAATCGTCCCTAAAGAGAGGCTCTAGTGACATGGACGTATCTTCATCTCCATCTCCACTACTATTAAACAATCAAACAAGAATTTTCTTATGTGCACCCCGTCATTAGTCCCACAACACCCCACAACCCAATCAACACCACATGATTTGTTCATAAATTTCAATCTAACAACCATCATTGATCTAATAATTTTATGGTGTGAACTTTGTAATTTCCAATGACTGACCCTACTCCACCTTCCCCACATCCCGCATCGGCAACTCCTACAATCACGCAACGCATGCAATCCGTTAACCTCTCTCCCTTCATTAGCGCTCACCTCTTATCTAATCAATTCCCGTACGAAACGTCCATCCAAAATCCAAAAGAGATAAATTCCCAAGAAGATGCAAGCCGCATGGAAATACAAGCGAGCCGCCGCCGCCGGGACGCGCGAGGAGCCTGTCGTTGAGGAACCCAGCGTGCACCGGCTGTTGCTCTCGTCCCACAACGGCGTGGCCCGTGCCGAGCAGCGACGACGTCTGACCTGCGACGGCGGCGACTAATTGTTGGCGACGATTGCAGGCGACGGCGGCGAGCTCCAGGCGGCGCGATGTGGGGGCCGCAGCAGCGGGGCCGGGGCATAGGCGTGCCTTGCGCGACGCGGCTGGCAGCGGGCGGGACGAGGTCGTGGCTCTGTGCATCACCCGCGCAGGCGCATGGCAGCTGTGCCCGACAGAATGCTCGACCAGGGACCGGCGGCGGCATACGCGGTGGGTGGGGTTCGGACAGCAGGGCCCACGCGAGCTAGCGCATCGCGGCGACATGCTTGGCCAGCATGGCCGGGGTACGGCGACATGCTTGGCCAGCATGGCCGGGGTACGGGGCGAGAGGCGCACTGGTGAGCGGCGGCCTAGCTCGACCAAGCTAGTGACGCATCCGATGCAGGGGCATCCTAATCCTACTTAGCTAATGACGCCGACGATCACGCGAGAATATATCTCGCCTTCTCGCCCGAGTGGTGCCACACGCTCTCGCTGACCCACCATGTTTGTGCCACTCTCAGCTGCTCCTCTCCATGTAACAGCGGCAGCGACAGCGGTGCATCCATGGAGCGGCGGCTCCGCGCACGTGCTCTGAATGATGCCTCTGTGCCGCGTGCGTATCTTGTGTGGTGCTGTTGCTCCGCGTGTACGCACGCATGTTGCGTGTGCTCTGTTTGTGTGATGGACGGATGGGTGAGGGGCGGCCTGCTTGCTTGTGCCTCGCGAGTGCCACTGAGTGCGGAGAAGCAGTTCACTACAAAGTATTACGAATTTTATGGCCACCGCTAACGATACTATGATTCTTTCAGTATCAGTTTTTTAACTGATACTGTACAACTGAAGTATAATTGTTGGAGGAAACAATATTTGTAGATGCTCCCAAGAATTTGAACATCTGGGTGTTCAGGTGCATGGCTTATGTGACAAGCGATACCCCATCATCCACTTGACCTAAAGCCAAAGCAAGAAGAGGAAATGGAGCGACTTGGTCTTCTCCGTTCTCTTGTTGCGTTCTCCGGGAATCATAAATACTTGCATATCTGGCTATTTTACTATTTTAATCTGGGTAATCTGCCATAAATATGTTTTTGGTGATGATGGAATCCTAATGAATGTCGGGTGATTCTGCCTCATGAGGTTGTCCAAGATTGCATCCGAGAAGGTGAAACTGATGAACCCCTTGTTGACAGTTTCAGTAAAGCCCACTCTTACTAACATCAAAATAAGAAATGTACAGATAATAATCTTTGGCTAACAAACTTAAATATATTCTTCTGTAATTTAGGTTACTATACGTTGCACCTGAGCTGTATAGAAATCAAGTGTTCGACACGAGTACGCATGCATATTCGGCTTCATCCTTTACAAGGTCAGTCTAACTTTCTGTTCCACACACTATTGGAATTTTCACGTACGCAGGGTGTAATGCTCTTCTCCGAATGCTAAAACACGGATACTCAGCAAAGTAAGCTTTGCCAAGTGTCACTCTCGGCAAACCCACCTTCACGGCAAACTACACTCTTTGCCGTCACTGCCTCACGGCAAAGAGGCACCGCACGGCAAACCCTCCAGACGTCGAGAGCCGCTCACGACAAAGAGTAGCCACGTGGCATGCTCGTCCGCAATAGACGGCTCCGTCAGTTACTGTCTACTTTCCCGAGTGTGGCTCTCGGCAAAGCACATGCAACATCCTTTTTTTTGTGTGCGTTCTTTCTAACTGACATGTGGTCTCACTGGTCACATTTATCAGTAAAAAAAATGACGATATGCTTGCCGAGAGTGGCTCTCGGCAATCCTTCATGGGAGCTGACAGTTTATATAGCTTTGCCAAGAGCTAGGCTCGGCAATGCTCTCCTTCTTTTACGAGAGCTTCTCTCGGAAAAGTTGTGGCACAACAGTAGTGTCCCAGACGACCATATTTCCGAGAGTTGCTCTCGGTAGTCTGCCTTTTTTCGAGTGTAGCTCTCGGAAATCTTTCCCATCCATTCTGCTGTCAATCTATTTCTTTTCTGATCCCTACAGATAAAAACCACTACAGTGCATTTTGAGCTAGTCCACACATATATAGGCATAATTTGATCATATATAGGCATAACTTGATCTAGTCCATATATATATATATGCATAATTAGGGATAGTCCACATATTGTCACACACAAGTCGAATGTATTATCCTAGTAGACATCACACACAAGTCGCAAATTCATACATATTGTCACTACTTGCAAAACACGTGCACGTCACAATAGACACTTGTTCATATATAGATCATCTTGAGGAGGAGAGGCCATCGGGTTAACATTCCGGAGGAGGAGGAGGGGCATCACTTGCACTGCTTCGAGATTGCATAAAAACCTATAAGAGTAGAGTCACGTGAGGGTGGTTCGTCCCTATGTAATGAATCTTCTACTCTAGTTTAGATAATGTTCTACCTGTAGTTGATCCTCAAGCATCTTCAACCTATTGTTAGTGTCTGCCCGTTCCTTCTCTCTGGACTCCTCCTCAGCCTTCCGCCTTTGCTCCTCTTCAACAGCCCGCTGCGCCATTAAATCCTGTAACATGGCATTAGGCTCATATAGGTTGGAACGGTGCTATTTCAAGGCATGGACATAAATAAAAGGTTAGGATGCTAACCTTGAGACACGCTATCTCACGTGATGCGGCGGTTGGGCGACTCCGTATGGACGGAGTTGAGCTGGTGCTCGACGCGCGTATCTCGTGCAGCTTGCAGTGCCCGGTGGTGGAGATCGCCCTGTTGCAAAGGAGGTGGCGGCCATGGCCCTTCCCCTCGCCAGCAATGATGAGAAGCTCAGGGTCAAGGGGTTTGGACGTAGGTTCGGCTTCCTCCCCGTGCACCTCCTGGAAGACCTCGTTGAAGGTCCCCCACTTCTCCTCCGCCGACTCGCTGCAGAACTCAACGCCATCCTTCCCCTTGTGGCCTTCTTTCCAGGCTTCCAAGATGTGGACCGGTCGACCAACCTTCGCCTCCTGCAAAATTAACCATCAAGTTGAATGAACCAAGATGCACCGTGCAAAAAAGTTAACATCTTAATCCACATACCATGTGTTGCTTGAGAGCGGTTAGGTTTCGGCTCCCCTGGACATGAGCCGGGCCTGGCATTTTGGCTCGTTCATTTCCCTTCTCCACATGCTGCGCCTGCCATGCTGGGTCACACCACATGTCAACCAGGGCCTCCCAACAATCGTCCTTCATCCAGGGTTCCTTCACCTAGTCAGACAAAATCGAATAATTGAGGAACAAGAGGGATGAATCAAAGTATGAGCAACCGATGTAGTCACTTACCACTGACAGGTATTCTTCTCGCGACAAGTTGGTCTGGCAAGCAGTCTTCCTTGTCATCTTCTCTCCCTTCGAGTCCAGCGGCTGACACTGCATCACGGCTTTGTACCGCGGCGTGTGCTCGGTGTCAGAGAGTATCTTTCGGGCAGACTTCACGATGCCTTTGATAGCCTTCTGCTTCTCACCATCCACGCAAGCAAATGTTTGCTACAAGAAAGCATATGGCATCTTCTCACCATCCACGCAAGCAAGGATTTGGATATGAAAAAATACAGTGGTCGGAGCTAAGATACTTAAAAGAAGCATTGATGACCCGAGTGGCCATGGTGACCCGAGTGTACACGCAGTTATTGTGCAATGTGCACAAATCAACATGGACCTATTGCAATTAAGATTCTATCTATTTATAACCAGGTATAATCAACATTAGAGCATCTTCAGCCGTTGGCCCCAGGAGGGGCTAAAAATCGCCCCCTGGGGGCGCACCGGCGCTAACCCGCGCCCTGGGGGCGTGATGCCCCCCCAGTCGCGGCGCCCATGTTATTTTGAAAAATCTAAACACGGCGAGTTCGTTCAAACTTAAACATATTTAAAAAAAAACTACTAGGGGCCGCCACTCGCCGTCTCCATCGCCGCTCCTCGCAGTCCGCCTCGCCGCTCCCCGCCGCCCGCCCTCGCAGTTCTACATGCCCAGGAGGCTGTAGAACTGCGTGTAGTTGCCGCCGCCATCGTCGTTGTCGTCATCGTCGCTGCCGCCTTCGCCGCCGCCGTCCCTGCTGCATCCCTCCCCCGGTTGGCGCGGCGGGTTGGACGGTCCGGGGGCGGCCTCCTCGTTGTCGCTGTCGAGGATGACGACGCCGTGCTCGTCCTCGCGCCCGCGCTTGCAGGCTTCGATATCCTCTAGGGCCCGGCGCTGCCGGACCATCTCGTCATGGAGGTAGTCGTCCCGCGCCCATTGCAGGGCGTCCTCGTTGGAGAAGCCGCGCCGGGCTATCTCCTCGTACTCCGGGGGAAGGCTGGGCTCCGGCTTGGGCTCGACGACGACGAAGCGGCCAGATGGGGGGGGGTGGAGTCGCTGATTCGAAAGCCAGAGGAGCTGCGGGTGCGCGCGCTGACCGGCGTGTCCTGGGGCTCCGGCTTGACAGGGCGGAGGCAGGGAGAGCCCGACGAAGCGGCCGGACGAGGAGGAGGACGCGCCGGGCCGCTCCATACGCCTCGGCATCCAGGAGCTCCCACGGCGGTGTGAGAAGGTCGGGGGAGTGGGGTACTCGAGGCGCGGCGTGTTGCCGCCCTCGATGTACTCGAGGACGGCCTCCAACGTGCGGCCGGGTACACCCCACCACCGGCACCGGCCCTCGGAGTTGAGCCTGCCGGAGGGCACTACGCCGTTCGTCACCTCGAGCTGCTCGGCGTGTCGGCGACGGAAATAGGGCTCCCAAAGCGGGCTGTTGGGGGTGTACCGCGGGCCTTCCCTCGCCGCCCGCGGCAGGGACACGCGGATGCGTGCGATCTCCGCATGATGCGCCGCCCCGGTGGGCGGTGGTGGCACCGGCACGCCGCCGGCGCTGATCCTCCACGACCCGGGCACCCGCATGTCCGACGGGGCCGGGTACTCGGCCTCGAAGAGGAGGCGAGCCTTGTCCTCGTGCAGATGGCGGCGGCCAAAACCATTCGCCGCCGCGCCGTCGCCTAGGAAGTGCTCGGCCATCCTTCTGAGCTGGAGACGGCGAGAGGAGGAAAAGGGAGAAGTGGGCGCGTCGGCGGTGTAGTGTATGTGCATATCTCCGGCGCGCTCGTTCTCGGCTTATATAGGCGGAAGCGCCGCGCGGTAGGCTGGCCGGCGCGTTACGTGTGGCGGGAGACGTGGCGGCCGAGGGGACGCGCGTCACCCGGACTTCACTGCGCCGCCCGTGAGGCATCAATGGAGGTTGACCGGCGCGACAGCGCGCGCAGCTTTCGCATTGATTCGCCTCGGGAGACGAGGTGATGAGGACGACGAAGCGGCGAGAAGGGAGTCGAGTCGCTGACGCGGCTGGCCCACGGCGCTTTCGCGCCATAAAAGATTCGCCCGGCGCCCCCGAGCGACCCCCAGCGCGCCGGGTTCGGGTTGGGTCCCCCGACGCCAATTTCGGCCCGAGTCAGCGAAAAATGGGCCCCTGAGGGCGCGACTGGACCGATTTTTTGGCACCGGCGGCCGAAAAAATGCCCGGGGGGCCTTGTTGGGGGTGCGGCTGGAGATGCTCTTACAGGCTGGCCTCATGTTGACATGGAGTTAACCATAAACAAGCTTTTCATATCCCATTACAAGGAAAAAAATTCTATGAGACCAGGTCTCACGGATTAGCAGGTGAGACCCATCCTGATGGATGACACGTGGCATTCACAAATCACAAATCATCCACCCCACCCATGGAGCAAGAATACTTCACAATGATTTTTTTCCCCATTACAACCATGGAGCAAGAATACTTCACAATGATTTTTTTCCTTTTAAAAAGGTAGTATCATGCAACTTTGTTTCTTTTGTCTGCATTATCAATCAGCTTCCATGGTTAAGGATTTTTTTCCCATGATTGCAGGATGTTGTCATGAATTTCATCCCATCCATTGCTTTGCAGATCAGCTGTAGCAAAAGTGTGTCAATCTAGCTCACGTGAGTTGAGTTGCACCATGCCCCATTATTACTCTGTTACTGAAACAGCTATGCCAAAAATAGCAAAAACCTGAGAAGATTTTTAGTGAGTTATTGCACGTATTTTATTCTTATCTTCTAGAACAAATTTATGCAACCCATAGTATAGTTCGTTTATACCAGTTAAGTTTATTATTCAATTATTCAACAAAATTCATTTTCACTGAAATAAGAACCACATAATGCTTACAATTTAATCTGGTCATCTAGACAACTAAATGAGTTAATGTTATGCATAGTATCTTTTGATTATGATGAATGATACACCCCACTCGGAAAATGTTTCCAGTGTTATTTGTAGCATTACGTATTTGATAGGAAAAAACTTGAATACCAGGATTCTCCAATATGTTCACTAGAGTTTTAGTCCGAGTAAACTTTTTGTGTTACAACATTGTTAAAAATCTTCATTGCCTCTCTTCTGTTGGTGCATCTTTATATTTTGTTTATATTACTGATATATTTTTTCCTAGGATGAATGCTGATTGTGCTCACATGATAATACGTGCATCGCACGTGCACCCTTACTAGTAGAACCAAGTAAGCCCGAGCCACCCTTTCTTCAGGAGTTCTCCAGTTACGTGAATTATAGCCCCTAATTAAAGCCAAAGTTCTGAATATTTGGAGGGACATCAGCATCATATACAATTTGACGGTTTTAGCGGTATTTAGCACCAAATTTAACCCAAAAAAAATAGGCTGCCGCTATTTGAAACTTCGATAAAGACATGACAAAGATAAAAAAAAAACGTTATCTTGTACGTCCGCATGAACAGCGTGATCCATAATCAGGATTATGCATCTGGTCCAGAACCACGGTGAGTGCCAGGACCAACACTTGGTCGACGCCCGGGTTGACCCTGACATTGTACGTGCGCTCTCCAGCAAGCTCCGCCCAAAAGGTGCTCCTCTTCTTGTCGATCTGCGCGATGGCGGCGCCACGGCGGGAGACGGTCGTCGCATTGCCGTAGTCGCTGCTCTGGACGGCCAAATCAGGCTCCCCCTCGCCGGAGGATTTGCCGTCCAGGAACACGTCGACGTTGATCGTCAGCTCGAAGAAAAAACGCGCCCTGTCCACGGCAAGGAAGAGCCGGTCCGCCTGGCCGGCGCACCGCCCCCTCAATGCCTCCCACCGCCGGCCCGCTCTGAACAGAGACGGGGACTCCTCGACAAGGAGCAAGGGGCGGTGCGAGGCGGCGCCTAGGAAGAGGAGCGAACGCAGATCGCGGTCGCGGCCGAAGTAGGAGGTCTCCACCTGCAACACGGCCGCTCCGCCGCCGGCGTCCGTCACGGCGAACCCGTCGCCCCGCGAGGTGTTCGATCTGGTCACCGTTAGCGTCGTCGCGTGGCGCGCGTCCACCAGGGCCGCGGTACTACTCTCCCACGGCCACGGCATGTCGATCTCCCGCTAATGGACTGCCTACCTGCTCGCGATCGCAATTAAATTGTAGGAGTAGGAACGAATTGGTTGCACCCATAATAGATCGACGGAGATAGTACTGTTTAGTACATAACCGGGAATTAAGGGACTGGCTGCTCGTGATTATTTCCTTGTCGCACAAGACAAATTTCTTCTATAATTAAGGGATTGCTGTGTACAATCGCCTTTTTTTTTTGTGTAAGTTGATTTTCTTGAGCCATCCAATTTAAATCGAGGGCAGATATCTCTAGTAGTTCCTTCAACTTCCGCCGTTCCCTCACATGCGTCGGGCTCCAGCTGTCCGACTCTCCTCCCATCCTTGCCTCTCCTCCGTCTGCCACGCCATCGTTAGCTGTCATTCCATGTCGTCTCCGCCTCTGACACGGTAGCTATCTAATCTGAGCGCCGCTTGGAGCTAAAAGGCGGCCTCAAATCCGCACAACAAGTTTTCTCATTGCCTTTGCTGGAGGAGCCGCGTGATCTCATACTCTTCTTCTTTGTACAAAATTGACTTTTTTAGAGAAAAGTCATACGCCGGAATTATTATAAATAAAGCAAACGGGCAAAGTACAACAATCAACAAACATCAGCGGGGGGCGGAGGCAGCCCCTCCAAAGACGTACCTCTTCAGACGCAAGGGCTTCCCCCTTCTCTCTCTTTTTCTCCACAATAGTTGATCCCTCCTGAAGGGCTGTTCCTCCCTTCTCTTCTACTCCGGCATCGTCTAGCTCTGGATAACGAAGCGCTATCGGATCAATGGTGTTGTAAGTGTGCAATTCACTGAGGGGTCGTACGTTTGATTCTTGTTCCAGGGAACTGTTCTTGGGACGGATCGAGGGACTTTGAGATGATCTTCACCAACTCTTCTTCCGCTACAACTCGTTTATTGGTAAGTTCAGATCTAACCTTGTATGCACAATCTTCATAGTGATCTTTGGAAATAGATTCGTAGGGCAATTTTTTTTCTACTAGGCTTCCCATCATTTAGTATTTCCTCGACGAGTACTTGTGAGCATTATCAGGGGACCACCAATAACTTTGCAAAAATACAAACCAAACTTTTGCTGGAGAAGAATCCTTACCATGGACTATATCATTCCGTAAATTCTAAATCCTCAAGAGCAGAATGATCATGCTTCTAGTGTTTGCCGAACAGCCATCAAATACTAACAGAAGCCAATCCCTACCAGTATGTTGGAGCGTTCCAACGGGGGGAGCGGCCACACCTCCCACATATATACACCCCCACAGCTCCGGGGGTGTGACAACAAGTGACAAGCGCATGGAAGCTTGACTCATCCTCAACTCCGAGGATTGGACACATAGCGCGAGCACCAATATGATGCTCCACTTCACCCAACATCGTAGATGGTCCATCGACTGAAGCTTTCTAGACTATTATTTTCTTTTTTTGCGGAATATAAGCATGCCATATGAGCTTCCACAACGAGCGATCACCGTCCGGGCTGCCACTGGAAGCCCCTCCAGCAAACGCTTCGTCGTGATAGGAGGTGGCTAGTCGTGATTTAACTCTCATATACATAAAAAATGAAGTGTGTAATACATGCCACTGGTGGAAAAACAGGCTTCCGTCCAGCCCCATAAGTCGCGAAGCTGTAGGAACCGCGACTAATGGGACCTTTAGTCGCGGTTCTGGAGGTGAACCGCGACCAAAGGCCTGGGCCCAGGGCGCTCGGTGGCCAGCTGGCGCACGTGAGGGTCTTTAGTCGCGGTTGGCCAGGACAACCGCGACTAAAGGCCTTCGGGCACCTTTAGTCACGGTTTGCCAGGCCAACCGCAACTAAAGCCCCTCCCCTATATATACCCATCCAGCAGCCAACACTTAGCCATTTGGAGCCATTCTCTTCACAAGTGGGTGTAGGTTTGCTTTTGGTTCCTCTTATGCACATAAGGTGTTTGATGAAATGCCCCAAGAGCATGAAACGAACATGACATGAAGTGTTGGAGCCACACTCCTCGATCGCGGTTAGCAACTTGATGAACCTTTGATGTGTCATTGATAAAATATGCATGTGTGCAGTTCATTGTTTAATTTATATTGTTTGTAGCTAGTTAGTTTAACAAATGCATGATGGTTAATTATATATTTTATATTATAATAATGCAGATGAATCGGCAATGGATGTACGGTAACCGACTCTCCGGCGAGTTCACTACGGGTTTGAAAGATTTCCTCGTAGCGGCTAATGCGAACAAGCAGGGGGGTTTTGTTATCTGTCCATGTGTTATCTGTAAGAATCAGAAGGGTTACTCTTCCTCAAGAGATGTTCACATGCATCTGCTTCGGCACGGTTTCATGCCAAGCTATAATTGTTGGACCAAGCATGGAGAAAGAGGGGTTATAATGGAAGAAGATGAAGAAGGGGATGATTTCATCGATGAAAGCTATCTTGCTCATTTCGGTGATACTTTCATGGAGGATGCTGAAGGTGAAGGGGAAGGTGAAGAAGAGGCACGTGATGATCCCGTTGATGATCTTGGTCGGACCATTGCTGATGCACGGAGACGCTGCGAAACTGAAAAGGAGAGGGAGAATTTGGATCGCATGTTAGAGGATCACAGAAAGGCGCTGTACCCCGGATGCGATGATGGTCTGAAAAAGCTGGGCTGCGCACTGGATTTGCTGAAATGGAAGGCAGAGGCAGGTGTAGCTGACTCGGCATTTGAAAACTTGCTGAAAATGTTGAAGAATATGTTTCCAAAGGATAATGAGTTGCCCGCCAGTACGTACGAAGCAAAGAAGGTTGTCTGCCCTCTAGGTTTAGAGGTTCTGAAGATACATGCATGCATCAACGACTGCATCCTCTACCGCGGTGAATACGAGAATTTGAATGAATGCCCGGTATGCACTGCATTGCGTTATAAGATCAGAGGCGATGACCCTGGTGACGATGTTGAGGGCCAGAAACCCAGGAAGAGGGTTCCCGCCAAGGTGATGTGGTATGCTCCTATAATACCACGGTTGAAACGTCTGTTCAGGAACAAAGAGCATGCCAAGTTGTTGCGATGGCACAAAGAGGACCGTAAGTCGGACGGGGAGTTGAGACACACCGCAGATGGAACGCAATGGAGAAAGATCGACAGATGGTTCAAAGATTTTGCAGCTGACGCAAGGAACATAAGATTTGCTCTAAGTACGGATGGCATGAATCCTTTTGGCGAGCAGAGCTCCAGCCATAGCACCTGGCCCGTGACTCTATGCATCTACAACCTTCCTCCTTGGTTGTGCATGAAGCGGAAGTTCATTATGATGCCAGTGCTCATCCAAGGTCCGAAGCAACCCGGCAACGACATCGATGTGTACCTAAGGCCATTAGTTGATGAACTTTTACAGCTATGGGGTGGTGTCCGTGTGTGGGATGAGCACAAACAAGAGGAATTTGACCTACGAGCGTTGCTTTTCGTAACCATCAACGATTGGCCTGCTCTTAGTAACCTTTCGGGACTGTCAAATAAGGGATACAATGCATGCACGCACTGCTTACATGAGACTGAAAGTGTACATTTGCCAAATTGTAAGAAGAACGTGTACCTTGGGCATCGTCGATTTCTTCCGAAAATTCATCCAGTAAGAAAGAAAGGCAAGCATTACAACGGCAAGGCAGATCACCGGCCGAAGCCTGCGGAACGCACTGGTGCTGAGGTATTTGATATGGTCAAGGATTTGAAAGTCATCTTTGGAAAGGGTCCTGGCGGACAATCAGTTCCGAAGGGAGCTGACGGGCACGCAGCCATGTGGAAGAAGAAATCTATATTCTGGGAGCTAGAATATTGGAAAGTCCTAGATGTCCGCTCTGCAATCGACGTGATGCACGTTACGAAGAATATTTGCGCGAACCTCCTAAGCTTCTTGGGCGTGTATGGGAAGACAAATGATACAAAGGAAGCACCGCAGGACCAGCAACGTTTGAAAGACCCTGATGACCGGCATCCGGAATGGTTTCAAGGTCGTGCCAGCTACGCTCTGACCAAAGAAGAGAAGGTCATCTTTTTTGAATGCCTGAGCAGTATGAAGGTCCCGTCTGGATTCTCGTCCAATATAAAGGGAATAATAAACATGGCGGAGAAAAAGTTCCAAAACCTGAAGTCTCACGACTGCCACGTGATTATGACGCAATTGCTTCCGATTGCTTTGAGGGGGCTCCTGCCGGAAAATGTTCGAGTAGCCATTGTGAAGCTATGTGCATTCCTCAATGCAATCTCTCAGAAGGTAATCAATCCAGAAGTTCTACCACGGTTACAGAACGATGTGATCCAATGTCTTGTCAGTTTCGAGTTGGTGTTCCCGCCATCCTTCTTCAATATTATGACGCACCTCCTGGTTCACCTAGTCGAAGAGATTTTTGTTCTCGGTCCTGTATTTCTACACAATATGTTCCCCTTCGAGAGGTTCATGGAAGTATTAAAGAAATATGTTCGTAACCGTGCTAGGCCAGAAGGAAGCATCGCCAAGGGCTATGGAAATGAGGAGGTAATTGAGTTTTGTGTTGACTTTGTTCCTGACCTTAAGCCGATTGGTCTTCCTCGATCGCGGCACGAGGGGAGACTAAGTGGAAAAGGCACGATCGGAAGGAAATCAACGATATGTATGGACGGCCATTCTCTGACTGAAGCACACCACACTGTACTGACCAATTCCAGCTTGGTGGCTCCGTACTTTGAGAAACACAAGAATATTTTACGTTCTGACAACCCGGGGAAGCCTGAATCCTGGATTAGGAAGGCCCACATGGAGACTTTCGGCAGTTGGTTGAGAAAACATTTAATGAATGACAATGATGTTGTAGATCAGCTGTACATGTTGGCCAAGACACCATCTTCGACTATAACGACTTTCCAAGGGTACGAGATAAATGGGAATACATTTTACACGATCGCCCAAGATAAAAAGAGCACCAACCAAAACAGTGGTGTCCGCTTTGATGCAGCAACCGAGAATGGGCAAGAGGTCACATATTATGGTTACATAGAGGAGATATGGGAACTTGACCATGGACCCTCCTTTAAGGTCCCTTTGTTCCGGTGCAAATGGTTCAAGCTAACAGGAGGTGGGGTAAAGGTGGACCAGCAATACGGAATGACAATGGTGGATTTCAACAATCTTGGTTACCTTGACGAACCATTCGTCCTAGCGAAAGATGTCGCTCAGGTTTTCTATGTGAAGGACATGAGTAGCAAACCGAGGAAACGGAAAGATAAGAAAACGATCAGTACATCATGCGATGATCCAAAGCGCCACATTGTTCTTTCAGGGAAAAGAAACATCGTGGGAGTGGAGGACAAGACAGACATGTCAGAAGATTATAATATGTTTGCTGAAATTCCGCCCTTCAAAGTGAACACCGACCCAAGCATTAAGTTAAATGATGAGGATGCTCCATGGATACGGCACAATCGTAAGTAAGCAGGGACACAAGGGAAGAAATGATGTGTAATAATTTATTGTACCAAACTTTGTTGAATGGATCATGTGAATTATATTACCCGTGATGTGTTTGGTGTCCATTTTCGAATGATTCGAGATACCACTGATGATACATGAAATTTGGAGTGATTTAGTCATACTGTCGTTGTACTGGTAGTCGTCGCCTTCTAAGTTGCCGCCGTCGTCGTCGCTGCTGTCGTCGCTGCTGTCATCGCTGTCGTCGGGCGGCGCTCGTGGCTCGAACTGAGGGTAGCGCAGGCGGGGGATATCGCCGGCCGTGATGTAGTCCATGACGCTCTGCAGAGTCCGGCCATACCACCATAGCCGACGGCCGGCCTCGTGGAAGTTCCCAGGAGGCAGACCGTCCTCCTCATACCTGGCGAGCGCCCTCTCACGCCGATTGATGAAGAAGGCGTCCCAAGTATGCTGGTTATCGGGATGCCAGCGGGATTCATCCGCTGCTCCGGTGTGAGGTCGAGGTAGTAGTGGTTCGTGATGGCCGCCCGGCGCGCAGTACCCTGAGGGACGGGAGGGACCGGCACGCCGCCGGCGCTTAGGCTCCAGCCGGTGGGGACACGGTAGCCCGGTGGACAAGGGTAGTTCGAGGCGCAAAGTATGTAGTACCGTAGAATATGTGAAACTCCTTCAAAATTAAAATAAAGCACAAAAGAAATAAAACAATACAAATTAAACAGAAAACAATACAAATTAAAAAGAAAACAATACAAATTAAACAGAAAACAGGTTTGGGGGGGGGGGCTAAAACCCTAAACCTGCGGCGGCCTTTAGTCGCGGTTGGCCAGACCAACCGCGACTAAAGGTTACCTTTAGTCGCGGGTCGCCTCCCCAACCGCGACGACTAAAGGGGGGGCGCGGGAAC
>NW_025227289.1:0-4788 GCF_018294505.1 Triticum aestivum | reverse complement strand
GCCGCCCGCCGTCGCCCTCGCCCACCGCGCGCGCGCCGCCGGCTGGCCTCGGTACTGCCGCCTCGCTCGCCCGCCCTCAACGCCGCCGACCGGCCTCCCTCGCCGCCCCCAGCATGTTCATCAATTTTTGGAAAAAGTTCACAAATTTTGGAAAAGTTCACAGAATGAAAAGGTTCACAAATTTGAAGAAATATAACGATTTTGGAAAAAGGTTCATCAATTTTGAAGAAAAGTTACCAAATTATAAAAAGTTCATCAATTTTTTAAAAAGTTCACAAAATGAAAAACAATTCTTCAATTTTTAAAAATGGTTCAGGAATTACAAAAAAAGTTCTTCAATTTTAAAAATGTTCACAAATTTGAAAAGTTGATCAGCCATGAAAAAAGATCATAAATTTTGGAAATAAAAGTTCATCAAGTTTGACATAAATTTGATTTTCTTTCGAAATGTACATCGATTTTTTAAAAAAAGTTCAGGATTTTGAAAAAAAGTTCACGTGTTTTGGAAAAAGAAGTGTCTGGAATCGGAAAAAGTTCACAGCTTGAAATAGTTTGTCAATTTAAGGGAAGTTCAAAAAATTTAGAATTTTATAAGAAAATTTGACGAAATTTGAAAGAGAAATAAAATCAAAAAATACATATAAAGTGAAAAAACAAAAAACAACAGAAAACCGGCCAAAGAAAAACAAAAAAATAAAATGGAGGGGGCGGCGAGGGGGCGGCGAGGGGGGCGGCGATGCGCGCGGTGTTTTTTTGGGATCGAGAGGGGGCGGCGAGGGTTATACATGTGTGTTGTCCTCGCCTCCCTCTCCGTGACGCCGTCGTCTGCCGCCCCGTCTCGCGCTCTACCGCGACACCCTCTCCCACCCCTTCCTCGCCCCCTCCTTTTGCCACCGCCCTTTCGCCACCGCCACCGCCACCGCCCCCCTTCTTCACTTAATTAATTTGTTTTTACTACATGTTTTCAGGACTGACATAATGGCGGACGATAGAGCTGACCCGATTATGGACAACTATGATCCGGACGGTGAAGCACATATGTTCGGCGTCATAAACGGCGATATTCTATATGTGCCGACCGGAGAAGAAGAAGATGATATCTCTTCTTATCTGAACCTTGACGGTGAAGATGAAGGGCGCCGTCAGCAAGATGATGCCGAACAAACGTCGATAAACGACGATCTTCAAATGGAAGTAGCAACCACCTCCGGCGCCGAGGTATATATATACATTGAGCCTCTGGTGATACAAACTAACTGATTTGAATAAATATGTGTGTACTAACGCGCGCGACTCTTTCTTATTTTAGCCCTCGGCCGGATCGTCGAAACAATCGAGTACGTCGTCAAAGCGTGGCGCAACCAAGACGATGAAACAAGGAGAAACATGCACCATCGAGGTTGTCGACAGTGCAACCGGCAGGCCGCTGGAGCCCCGCAAGAACGCCACCAAGTTTGTCAGCCAATGCGGAGCCATTGTTAGAGACAACGTCTCGATCACCGTCCAGGAGTGGAATGAGCCAAAGAAGGCACGAATTGATGGTTTCACTGTTGTCGATAAGAGAACAAAAAAAGATTGCTTCAAGAAGCTTATGGAACATTTCGTTCTACCTCCGGAATACAACAAATTCGATGAGGAGGGTAACAAGATTGAGGAAAACAAGGAGAGGAGGAGGCTAGTCAAACAGTTCGCTCTTCATAAGATGGCCGACGCATTCCGGAAATTCAAGCAAAATCTAGCCCATGACTTTGTCAAGCAGAACAAGACTCCGGATTTCAAAGGACAATATGAGAAACTGAAACATGATTGGCCAGAATTTGTGAAGCAAAAGAAATCGGAGCAGTTCATTCAAATATCGAAAAAAATAAGGAAAATGCGGCTAAGAAGGAGTACAATCATATTATGGGGCCAGGAGGGTATCGCCTTTGGGAGCCTAGGTGGGAGAAGATGGAGAACGAGCTGAGGGCGCGAGGAATCCGTCCAGGTACGGAGGGATGGGACCCAAGGGCCAAAAGCTGGTGGTACGGGCATGGGGGAACGCTGAACCCGGAGACAGGGGAGTGTGTTTACCGGGGCAAAATAATTAAACCCACCCAAGCCCTTATTGACGCAATGAGGGATGCTCAAGAGGGGAAGATCAAGTTCAACAGAGAGAACGACGCACTGACAAAATCCCTCGGGAATCCTGAACACGGAGGACGTGTACGAGGCATGGGGCACATTCCGTGGAAAATAGGGTTCCCCCAGAACGATGACCCGTACGGTTACAGAAGCCGGAAGAGAAAGATGGATCGGGAAGCAGATGTTGTGGCGCGGTTGGCATCGGAAATGGATGTGATGAAGAAAACCGTGAGTGTACTAGTAGCCGAAAGAGATGCAGCTCGGACGCAGCATGAAGATCCTCCAGCGGATCTCGGAAGCCAGCAGCGGAGAAGCAGCGTGGCTTCCACGGAGGCCCCACCGGTTGGTGCAGATGCACCGACGATCGAAATTACTGCACCGGAGCCTCTGGTGGTCGAAATTACTGCACCGGAGCCTCCTCGCTACCCCGTGGACGATATAAAGGAGATGAAAGAATGTCATCTGTATTATCCTATCGGGAACATGTCCATGAAGGTAGCCATCGGCAGTGCTTTACCATGTTTACCTGGAGCACTCCACCACAACAACCCCATTCAAGATGGCTATGCTCGTGTCACGGTGGAGGACATAGTCCAAGGGTTTGAGGACCTGGAGATTGACATTGCTACACCTGAAGGGGAGAAAAGACTTGGAGATGTCAAGCGCCATTTCATTCTATGGCAAAAGAAGTTTATCAAGTTTCCAGGCGAGGCGCCAAGGACAACAAGTCCACCCCCCTACGGTGGTGGTGGTGGCGGTGGCGGTGGTGGTGGTGGTGGTGGTGGTGGCGGTTCACCTACACCTCCGTCACGTCAGCCGACGCCGCCCCCCAGTCCACAACGTCCGGCGGGTGATCAGCCGCCGCCCCCCAGTCCTCATCCGGCGGGTGATCAGACGCCGCCCCCCAATCCACCTCCGGCAAAGAAGCAGAAGCAGTCCTGGATTATTAACCCGGACCCTTATGTACCTAAGACCACAAAGGTACCGGAGCCATCACTGAAGCCTCTCCCCACAAGGCCTTGGGAACGTAGTGCCGAGGAAGTCGACGCGGCCGCGGCTGCTAATTTGGAGAAATGGAAGGCGGACTGCAAGAAGAAAAGAGAGCCCGAGCCCAAGCCAGTATTTTCTGATGAGCAAAAGAAGTGGGCTAAGTCATTTTTGAGCACACCGTCCCAAGCCGCGAAGAATCTGCCTAACGACTATGCACGTGAACTTCGCAGGCAGGCACTCATGTTCAAGGAGAACAAAGAGCGGGAGAAGGCCGAAAGTAAAAAAAGCGGGAAACAAGTTGCCCAGCTCGGGGAACAAAGTAAACAATCGATTGCCCCGCTTATAGTGGAAGCCTTCTGTCCGGATGCCCCCGAGATCATACAAGCTGCGGCAGCACAGGGATTGACTGTAACGAGTGCCAGAGAACAAGCGGCCAACTTAGGTATTACTCTTCGTGAACTGTTAGGCCTTGATGAGGCGCCAGTGAAGGAGGTAGTAATTACATATGTCAAGAATGGGCCTCTCGTCGAGCCCGCGCAGGAAAAGGATCTACCCCCACAAATGAAAGGTCTGCTGAAATGGTACAAGGGTTACATAAAAAATAAAAACGCCAAAGAATATATTTATGCGGAAGTTAGACATGAGCATCACTTCAAACATTACTATGTACAAATTGAACTGAGTGAATTGTTCCAGCTTTTCAATCTGCGCGAGCTCGATAAATCTATCATCAGTTGCTACGTTCTGTAAGTGATTTATTAATTTCTACCCCATCTCGTTCATATTGCCTGCACTATATATATGTCCTAACTATATTGTTGTGTCCGCTATTATACATGCAGAATGAAGATTAAGGAATGCAGAGTAAGGAACATCCATGATGTTGGGTTCATTGACCCACACATCGTTAATGGACATGTGTTGGAGCGTCACCCCGCCGACGTGGAGGCAGACCTGTGGCAGTTTCTTACAAAGCAGGAACTCAAAAGTGATATTCTATTTCCTTACCATTTTGGGTGAGTGTTTCTGTCTTGAGCACATTCTCTTTTGTTTACTCCATGCATGGTATGTGGCCGGCTAATCAATGAGTTATGCATGACGTACTGTGCATGTATCGTGTCCGCAGATTCCACTGGATTCTGCTAGTAATTAAAGTTAACACCTCAGAATGTCTCGTCCACGACTCTGTGAATATGGATCCAAAGCTTTGGGGCGACATGAGAAGAATGCTGCAGAAGTAATTATTTTCATTCATTTGCGCTCTATATCGATCGGCCTATTTCGTTCATTTCCTAATATCAAGTAACTAATAACTCTCTTGTTCATTTAATTTTCTTTGCCTCGTAGGGTTTGGAGACGGTTCGTAGATACAAAGGTCGGTGAATTCAAAAAAGAGCTAGAATTCAAAAGGCCAAAGGCTAAGAATGCTGGGGATATTCAGCCACCGGAGACCAATCTATGTGGATACTATGTCTGTGAGATGATCCGGAGATACACCTCTGAGCGGGTTCCGAGTGATACCAATGCTCAGAGGAATAACCTCCGGTGGATGCTTAGTCCAGAAGCTCGCTTCCGACCACTTCAAGAGGAACTAGCTGGATGGTTCAGCAGGGAAGTCCTCCATCCTAAAGGAGAACACTATTACGAGGACGTAGAACTTTATATGCATTAAATCAT
>NW_025227288.1:0-1884 GCF_018294505.1 Triticum aestivum | reverse complement strand
ACTGCGCTACAATGGGAAGATTAATCTTTATGTTTTCACCCGTTGTAATATGTATGTATAAGGTTTACACGCTGCCTTGCAAGTTTGTTACTGAATCTAGTACTACTTCCATACCAAAATGTAAGACATTTTGGTAGGTCATTTTGGCCTACCAAAACATCTTATACTATTTTATATGGAGGGAGTAGTTATTAGACAATGTGGCGCTCCAAACTGTAGCAAAAGATATTGCTTATGTTTTAGTACAAGCTGTCCAACGGAGATCATGCTGGTACTCTTAATAAACATAAAAATGGATGAGCACATTTTGATGAAGTCAAGTGATCAAGGCACGTTGCAGCTGATAGTGAAGCCCACGCTCATGCAGGAGAGATTGTGGAGAAAACACAATCCTGTACAAAGATGAAATGTCTATGTTCCCCCAAGAAATATAGGTTTGATTTTTTGGTACTCCCACCCCATCTTGAGGAGTAATCAGGGTAACATTATCATATATAATTATTTGTATGTGTACAAGTACGATTTTTGAAGTCTAAAAACATTAGCAGAAGAGTAGCCACATTGTTGAAAGAAAAAAGAACTTGAAACTTTCAATTTACATATCACCACGTCTGTTGCAACAAATAGTTAGATAGCTCCAAAACATTCTGATGATTCAAGCTGTAGGTTTAATTTTGGTGCTAGAAGTTCACTTTGCCATTATAATACAACATAGGTATGTGGGGCAAATTACTAGCGGGAGTAGCCACTGTTTTAGGATAACACAGACTTTGGCAGTGCAATCGGAGGCGCGCGTACTGCTGGCCAAAGGACTAGTTGTGGTAAGATTCTCATAGAATGGTTGAACCATAACTTTGCGAAGCTGCGCAAAGAGATTGTGAACACCATGGCACACTTCAACTCTTGGATCAGCGAGAGCAGCACATATCTTCTTCCTAACACCTCCCATCCTCACAACAACAACTAGAGTTGCACCCATTACGGCATAGACTAGTCATAGATATATGCACAGACAATATGTACTCTTCTTCCCATTCATAGACTAGTCAAAGAATTGCTTCACACTTCGGGCGTTTATATAAAAAGATGCAGAGAAGTGAGAAAAAGAGTACATATTGTAAATATCACCTTGTGAGGCAATTAGTGCGTGGTGTAAATTAAGGATCTCTTTGTCACACATGTAGTGGGTGGTGTAAATTAAGGTGATGGCAGGTGAAATATGAGAGCAACAATTGTATAGATATGCATACTCGCTACTATATGTAACATGTAAGGATACTGAGAGAATGGGAAGAAACTAGGACCAGAAGTAGAGTACGCGAAAGGTAACTCATGGCCATTGAAAAGTGACGTGTAACGATGCTGAGAAATGAAAAGAGAGTAGGAGGTCAAGTAGAATACGCGAAAAGCTGAGTGATGACCGTTTCAATAACACCGAAGAGCTTCGCATGCCATTCACAAAAAGAGAGCGTTGCGTGCATTTTGCATGAAGATGGAGATGGGTATTTCTATTCTCTCTTCTCTGTAACAAAAATCTGAATTTCTAGGACATTTTTACTTCAGTCGTCAGCCCTCATTCCTCGTCAGTCCGCTCAAGCTGTCGCTACAGTCTGTCACTTGAGCCTCCAGCTTCATTCATCCTTCATCCCAGCAGTACACTTGGCTAGATCTAGTCTCCATGCTCCATGACTCCTCCTGAACCGCGCCATTCCCCTTGGCGAACCTCTTGTCGATGCTGCTCTCTTTCGGGTGACACGCCGCCTCGCCTCTTGCCCCGCGTTCCTCCTTAACCACCACCGCTGCAAGCCGGAGCTCCCACTCATTAGCTCCTTTCAAATTGCCGATGTAGATGCCGACTACCCCCACCTCGGGGCCGTTCACCTC
>NW_025227287.1:2174-2883 GCF_018294505.1 Triticum aestivum | reverse complement strand
ATACCTCGTGGGCGCCAAATCACCTTCTCCCGGAAAGCTCCCTTCTCCCAAGCCGCGAAACCTCAGCCCCACCTCCATGGCGCCCCCCACCGCACCAATTTCACAGCCGCCCTCCTCCCTAATGCTGGAGAAGTTGTCCATTTGCCGTCGTGCACTGGGCCATGTGCCTCTTACTCCGTGCTGCTGGTGCTGCCTCGACGACGGCCGCGTGAGCCGTATCGGAGCCGATTCACCCCCACCTTTGTTCACGGCGCAGGAGCGGCTCCAACTTTGGATACGTCCAGAGTCCTGGCATTGCTTCCCCGTAGCCGTCGACCGTCGTGGCATCGCTCTTTCCCTGTCGCCTGTTGCCACCACAACTGCGCCGGCCTCACCGACTCGGCAGCTAGACCTACCTACTTCACCATGCCGCCAGATAGGTCGCACCCTCATCTCGAATAACTTTACTTATGCGTCAATTGTCCGAATTTTTATTCTGGGTCAATCGATTCCCAATGGGAAGCAGCACCCCTCGAGGCGGTGGAGCTCCTAGGCTGCCGGTTGGCTGGTGTCAAACATAAGGGTGCGGGGCCGCAAGTTCGCTGCGGAAGCAGCGCTTAGATGGCTATCTTTTAGAGTTGAGTGGGCTGAAGGTACTACCGCCGCCAGATCTGGCTGACGGGGAGTCTTTGTGGATTGGCCCAGGGGCAGCGCAACCACGGCAGTGCGG
>NW_025227287.1:0-2164 GCF_018294505.1 Triticum aestivum | reverse complement strand
CGCCAAATCACCTTCTCCCGGAAAGCTCCCTTCTCCCAAGCCGCGAAACCTCAGCCCCACCTCCATGGCGCCCCCCACCGCACCAATTTCACAGCCGCCCTCCTCCCTAATGCTGGAGAAGTTGTCCATTTGCCGTCGTGCACTGGGCCATGTGCCTCTTACTCCGTGCTGCTGGTGCTGCCTCGACGATGGCCGCGTGAGCCGTATCGGAGCCGATTCACCCCCACCTTTGTTCACGGCGCAGGAGCGGCTCCAACTTTGGATACGTCCAGAGTCCTGGCATTGCTTCCCCGTAGCCGTCGACCGTCGTGGCATCGCTCTTTCCCTGTCGCCTGTTGCCACCACAACTGCGCCGGCCTCACCGACTCGGCAGCTAGACCTACCTACTTCACCATGCCGCCAGATAGGTCGCACCCTCATCTCGAATAACTTTACTTATGCGTCAATTGTCCGAATTTTTATTCTGGGTCAATCGATTCCCAATGGGAAGCAGCACCCCTCGAGGCGGTGGAGCTCCTAGGCTGCCGGTTGGCTGGTGTCAAACATAAGGGTGCGGGGCCGCAAGTTCGCTGCGGAAGCAGCGCTTAGATGGCTATCTTTTAGAGTTGAGTGGGCTGAAGGTACTACCGCCGCCAGATCTGGCTGACGGGGAGTCTTTGTGGATTGGCCCAGGGGCAGCGCAACCACGGCAGTGCGGTGGGGCGGGGAGCGGGGTTTTGGCCAAGGCCACAGACGGCGGAGGCAGACTGCTCTGCCGTTGGTCGCTGGCTCTTCGGGGAAGATTCTGAACAGTGTCAGCCGGGAGGCACAAGACGGCCATCAAGCCATCCGGTGTAGATCAGACAGTACCAAAATAAAATAAAATCGTGTGACCCCAATTTAGTCTTTAGTCAACAGATGTGTGACCACTCTCGTACCTTGCTGTTGATCTCTTAGTGTATTTCTTCAGATCAAAGAGATATGTCGTTCTTAACAATATGCGTTATCTGCATCTTCAGACACACTGTCTTCCGACTCACCGCAGCTGCTCCAACAAGGGAAGCATACACCAGAAGGGAGCTATAGTCCCCACTCAACAGTTCCCTGCATCGAATGTGCATGCCCGACATGGACAACCACAACAACTGCAGGGCCATCGACAAGTCAGCACATGATGCTCACTCCTATGGATGGCAGCCAGATAGGTTGTACCCTCATCTTACTTGTGTGCAACATTTATGGCTTTGTTATTCATCTATGCATGGAAAATAGATCATCACATTTCACTGTATATTCATGCTGATCTCTTATGGGTCTTGTTCAGGAGTTAACGTTGTTCCATAGTTCAGCTAAGATACTTGTTCTTTAGGTAACGTTGTTCCATAGTTATCATCCATTAGCCAATGCTATCCCACAGGCTGGTGATTATAGTATTATACTACTTCTAGTATTACCTATGTTGTTCTTCAATACTTTTGTGTGCCATCTAGTTAATCTCGAGTACAAAGGATACATATTCTGTAGCTTTCATCGGTGTTCTCCCTTTAGTTTATGAGACCTGTTGCTGCTAGTTAACCCTAGTCCTACTATTTATGTCGTCTCCTACGGGCACTCGTTACATAAATCTAACTACTAGTTGTCTTCCATGCATGTCAGATATAATTGCACACACTGATATATCCACAAGAACCTCACGGAGCAATGTAAAGGCCAATAAACTTGATGTCGGTGATACTGTGACACCCCAAAAATTTGGCCTTGTTTTATTTAAAATTTTTGCCAGGAATTAAAACTGTGGATTTGTGAGCTCCATTTTGATTTTTGACTCATTTCCTTCCCTGTTATGATGAGTTTTTCCCAGAGAGAAAACTTTTCAATTATGTTGTTGGACTTGTTTAACCTCTCAAGAAAAACTTTGCTGTTATCAGTGTAACTAATTAAATAATTAAATTGCTTGATCTTTATTTTTTTGAAAATGGTTTTTCAAGGTTATCTGACCATATTTGAACTACAACCATTTGATGGACTCACTTAAAATTTCCACAAAAATTTGGAGATGTCATGTGATGTTTTTGATTAACTTTTATGCAAAAATATATTTCATTCATAAAATATTTTGAGCCCTGCACTCAATTTTTCTTCTCTGGTCCAGAGTGCATTTTGCACTACAACCCATTTAAATATT
>NW_025227286.1:0-1817 GCF_018294505.1 Triticum aestivum | reverse complement strand
CTTCGACGCACTGGTGGCCCTGCGACTGCCCGCTGTCGCGCCGGAGAATGTCCACCCCGAGGCCGCGCTCGCCACACAGCGCATGGCGCAGTAAGACACCATCGACATAATCACCCACGTCTATGTGCAAATCATCCACAATGACTACTACATGCAAGAGGAGGATGATAGGACGCTGGCCTTCTTGGACCGCAGGGCAACCTTGGACGGCATTTTTCAGAAGCACGTTGAGCTCGCCGCCAACGCCGCTGCTCCTCACACGTCGGTTGGTGACCCGATGCACTAGGGCGTGAGGATATCATTGATGGATCCGTATGTATTTTTATCTTTCGGTCAAATCCATGTAGTAGTATATGATACTACTAGTAATTATCTTACCTTTCGCATCAACTTCATAATTTTCATACATACTCCATGCATGAACGGCGCCAGAACCAAACTTCTCATTACTCTAGGCAAAATCCTTATTTTCTATCTATCAGTCGCGCCATGGAATAGAACCAAAATATACAAGTTATGAGTTCAAAAGGAAAAGCCTACCGTGTTCGCGTCGCACCCCCACACGGTTGGCCCGGCACGCCGCTCAAGCGGGAATGCGTGCGGTGTTGCATTTTCACTTACAAGTGGGACCACAGTTGAGCAAACCGACTATCGACAAACCCCCACCCCGCCCACCGCGCGATGGCTGAGAAAATGGGAGGGAGAAGAGATGTATGTAGCATGGACTCCAAGAAAATTGGTGTCGGATGGGACTCGTGTGGGTGGCGTGTTTCATACTGCTAGACGTGAATGCTAGTTATGGCCCATGCCACCCCACTATATCGAGCCTATATCGAGGTACGTAGAACAAATATCCTGCAGTCCGTGCTCAGCCCTCCTCTATCTCTCTTCTCAGCCAGCCAGCGGACGCGCGGTCGTCTGTTTGCTCACATGCGGTCCCACATGTCAGTGAAAATGGAAGAGGACCCACTGAACCTGCACATCTTTCACCTCGACGTGCTGGTGATGAAAAACAAATCCAATAAAGATCTTTGGTGGCCGCTTTTGGAGTTACTCAAGAGTAGTAAGATTCTATTTACAGTTTAACCCAAGATGCACATCTCGTGGCTTCAACTACCACTCTATTTTCTTTCATGACATGACCTGGATGCTGGATGTCCCACGTGTCGGCAAAAGGAGGAAGAACCCAACCAAATCTTCGGTTGTGCTCTCGGATTAGACTAGTTGTGCTAACTTAAAAATGTTATTGTGTACTCCCTCCGTTCCAAAATACTTGACCCATTTGTCCAAAAATGGATGTACCTATATACTAAAACATGTCTAGATACATATATGTTTTGACAAATAGAAGGCATGTATTGTGCAATGGAGGGAGTAGAATGGATGCAAGTCCTGGTATTGGGAAGAAGAGTACATCCATATATTGATAGAGCGCAATTTAATAGATGTTCTAGCACTTTTAGCTAGCATAGAGGCTAGAGATGAGACTAGTGCACTTGTTGATACTCCTACTAGAATAGAGGCTAGACATAAGATTAGATGTGAGGAAGCAACATCTACTTCTTTACACTCGAAGAAGAAAGAAGAACGCAAGATCGAGCCTCCGCAGATCAATAATGAATGCATAAAGAAGGCACTAGTCCAACTTAAAGGAGTAGTAAAATGTATTCTTGTGGTTCTTGTTTTCTTTGGTTTTGCTTGTCTAGTCAAAATTATCATTGGAGTTCGTGCAAAACAGAGGTCCATTTGGGGTCATGCGTTGGAGTTGGCCTTACAAGTGGGACTGCAGTTGAGGAAACTGACTATCGGCAAACCCC
>NW_025227285.1:0-2058 GCF_018294505.1 Triticum aestivum | reverse complement strand
GACAGATGGAATAATATTTTTCCCTCCAAGCCCCCGTCCTGGTGGTGCTTCTAGCGTCATCTTAGAGCGTGTGGAGATTTGTCTTCAGTAGATCTCACGGGATTTGGTTGGCTTTATCTTCGGTGGATACACATGGACCCGGTCTTCGTTTACATGTTGTATCCTCTCCGATCTATGCTTTTCTTCGTCGGTGGTGGTTGCTGTTATGCGTGCTGGCCCTGTAGGCTCTTAGCATGATGGTTTCCTAACTGTCTAGTACTACAAAGTTTACCTAGCTCCGGTGAGTGAGGGGCAATGACGGTGGCGCGCCTTCGATTTGATCAAATGCTTGTCGTTTTCGTTAGATGGTCTACGGACCTGGATATATTGATGAGTAAATCGAAAGTTTTCCAAAGAAAAGCCAGGTAGAACATCAACTCCACACCGGCGACACTGCGAGGGAGTAGCGCAACACCCTGGTATTGGAAGGGAAAAAAAACATATCACTCGCCGTGGCCGAGGTTTGCGAGTTGCGAGCAGTCTGGTTCCAATCGACCGGTTCGTCCGGCCCATGAAAGCGGCAAGAATAAAAGAACGATAATACTACATTCACGGGCAAGTTTCAACGGGTTTTTACGGTGTGGAGGACGTGTTGTAATCTAATCCCCCCCCCCCAACAAATTCTAAGTAGTGGGGCCGTCCTAATTAACTAAATCACAACCATTAATTTTCAATTAGACCGTAAAACCCCCGTGAAGTCCCCATGCATGTAGCATCTATTTATATATAAAAAGTATTTGATGGGTTCACCAGAAAAAAGAGAATAAGAAATAAATTACCACAAAAATCAGAAACATCCGACCATTAATTTAATAGACGGAAAAACCGTAACCACTAGATTATTATGATTTTATATAGAAAATTACCCACCAATGCCATCGATAAGGAGTATCGTGAATGCTAAATTAATAATAGATAATAAAATCCAGGCCATTAGATCTTGGGAAATGTTTCCAGCCGGTGCGCCGGACGAAACGTCGCGCCGGACGCACACGGGCCTTGCGATTGCTCTCGATCGTGCGCGCACGTATCCAACACGGGCCCATGTGTCCAGTGCCTTCCACCCCCTTATCCTCTCTCCCTTATCCTTTCCCATCCACACATTTTTCTACCATGTTCTTCCACACGCTCCCTTCCTCTTTTTTTGACGTGAATGGCAGGACACGCTCCCTTCCTCTCTCGTCGCCTCCAGTAGCTTCCTGTTACCTCCACCTTCTAATTGGCGCTGATTCAAGGTGGAAGACATAGCTCTGACGGGAGGGCAGGAGCTGCAATGGCGGAGATGGGGGAGAGATTTTTTGCGCCAGATGCGGAGATGCAGATTGTTGGCTGAGGAGCTGCTGCGTCCACGGGCTGGAACCGGCATGGCAGCATGCTGGAACCGGCAAGGAGGCGTGCTGCCACGGTGATCACGCGATGCTGGAACCGGCATGGCAGCATGCTGGAACTGGCAAGGAGGCCTGCTGCCATGGTGGTTGTGCGATGCTGGAACCAGTAGGCCGATTTGCTGGAACCGGCACCCAATTTGTGGCGTACGCTGACCTACTACAATGGCGGACATGACGAAAGCTGGAACCAGCAGGCCTATTTGCTGGAACCGGCTGTCGGTTTTGTTGCATACGGCGGAGTACGCGTGCATGACGAAGCTGGAACCAGCAACAGTCATGTTGCGACGGCCGCGGCGACGAGCCACCATTGCTGGAACCATCAATTTTTTTGCTGGAAGCAGCGATTTATTTTGCTACTACTCGGTGACGACGATTCATGACTTTGCTGGAAACGGCAAATATTTTTGCTGGAAGCATTTTCGTTTTTTGTTGGAAGCATCTTATTTTGCTTTTCTGGATCCTTTTCATTGTTCTTGTGCCATGCCATTTTTTGTGTTTTTGCTGGAACCATGATTTTGTTTTGCTGGAACTATGATTTTATTTTGCTGGAAGCAATGGTAACAAATCTTGCGATGATTTGGAACCGCCGATGTGGCCGCCCGACGACAGATGATGGGCACCGGCGGCTGCC
>NW_025227284.1:0-2461 GCF_018294505.1 Triticum aestivum | reverse complement strand
GGCGGTGAGGTCTCCGCGGCAGCACAACCGGCCACGGGAGGCAGGAGCATGCGGCACGACCGGCGCTGCTTTGGGCGGCTGGAGCAAGAAGACCAGATGTTGAAGAAGCACTACGGCCGTTGGATGGACATCGTACGGTCACTGGAGCTAGAATCGTTTATATTTACTAATTTGACAAAGCCGTCCGTCCCCGTCAACTTAGTAGGCCCACAAGTCAACCTCCCACCAAGGTGGGTCCCAGCTAGTAGGGGGGTATTCATTTTTTTGTGCATAATAAGGAGGCACTTCCGGTGGGTCCGAGCTGACAGCAGGGGGAACGTTTTTTTCGTGAAATACGGTGGCCCGTCCGGTGGGTCCTAGCAGTCAGGGGCAAACATTTTTTTTGCGAAATACTGGTGGCCCGTTTGGTGCGTCCCTGCTGTCAGGTGGAGGAATAATTATTTTCCGCGTTATAAGGAGGCACTTCCATGCAGCTGCCGTGGACCCAGTTGTCAGCCTCTCCACGTACAGTATTCTTCTGATGGAATTCGGTCGTTGACCACATTGACCACGCCATGCCGAGAGCACCACGGCGGTAGACGACGGCGAGGCCTAGGAAGGGGACGACACGGAGCTGGGGAAGATGCGGCATTGGATGCCCACGCGGAGAGGAGTACGAGGGTTCACTGGTTCGGCTGCGCTGTCGTCGCTGCAGAATAACAGGGGGTATGGGTGAGTGGAGTGGAGGGATGGCCTGGCCAGTGGTGGAAGTAGTATGGGGGCGGTGAGGCATCCGCGGCAGCACAGCCGACCACGGGAGGCAGGAGCAGGCGGCACGACCGGCGCTGCTTTGGGAGGCTGGAGCAAGAAGACCAGAGGTTGAAGAAGCACTTCGGCCGTTGGATGGACATCGTACGATCAGTCGAGCTAGAATCGTGCATATTGACTAAGTTGACAAAGCCCTTCGTTCCTGTCAACTTAGTAGACCCACTATACTGGGTCCCAGCTAGTAGGGGAAGTATTCATTTTTTTGTACGTAATAAGGAGGCACTTCCTTGCGTGCGAAGATATAGCTGGTGGGTCCGAGCTGTCAGCGGTGGTAACGTTTTTTTTCGCGAAATACAGAGGCCCTTTCGGTGGGTCCCAGATGTCAGGTGGAGGAATCATTATTTTGCGCATAATAAGGAGGCATTTCCTTGCGTGCGGCCGTGGACCCAGCTATCAGCCTCCACGTACAGTCCACTTCAGATGCATGTCGGTTGTTGACCACGTTGACTATGCCATGCCAAGAGCACCAGGGCGATGGATGACGGTGAGGCCTAGGAAGGGAACGACACGGAGGCAGGAAAGACTCGGCAGTTGTTTCCCACGCGGAGTGGAGTACGACTGTACGAGGGTTTACTGGTTCATCTGCTGTTGCTGGAGAATAACAGCAGGTGTGGGACTGTGGGTGAGTAGAGGGATGACTAGGCCAGCGATGGGAGTACAGTGGGGCGGTGAGGCCTGCGCGGCAGCACAGCCGGCCGCAGGGAGGAGGGAGCAGGCAGTCCCGCCGGCGCTTGTTTGAGCGGCTGGAGCAGGAAGAGCAAAGATTGAAGAAGCACGACGACCGTTGCATGGACATCCAACAGTATACAGGCCATGTGTGGAAAGCCTCAAATCTGTGGAAAACAACATACGTGCCATCTACCATTATTTGAAATAATTTACAGCCCATGTGCTAATTCTTACGGGTTTTTTTGGAGTCCATATTCTTTTTGTTAGCATTACAGCCCATATTATGGCCACGATTAAAAAATTATACGAAATTTTGCATATGTCGGTGCGGTCTGAACTGTTTTTAATCCCGAAATTTTGAGTCACATTCAGACTGATTTTAAAAATAAATGTATATCAATATAAAATCCAATAGTCCACGCATAAAAATCACTGCAATTTAAAATCTCGAAATGAAAAAAAGATATTTGAAACTAATTGTCGGTTTGATGTGTTTTAAAAATGTACAACCCATTTCTAATTACTGATAGGCCATTTTCTTGGCTAGGCGAATGAAGCTCTCCTCGTCTTGAAATATTTTCAGCCCAATAGGCCTGATAAAGCAACTTACTTGACAAATCACAAAAAACTGGTCTAGCCATTTTCAGAAAGAAAAAAAAACTACTGGCCTGGTCTGTGGTAAACATAAAAGAAAATGCTGTCTAGACAGGCCAGAGTGTCCCGCACAACCCAGTTGACACCCTGCTTCCATCTCAAAAACAAATTAGATAAATGCCACTCCAATTATGGCGATTCATAAAAATGACACTGCAATTTACAAACTTTGAAAAATGCCACCACAATTTTTGCAAACTTTGAAAAACGCCACTGCAGTTTGCAAACTTTGAAAACCGCCACTCCAGACTTCGAAAAATGCCACTAGAAATGCCATCAAATGGCATGTTTCAAAGTTTGGAAATTGCAGTGGCATTTCTCGGATACACCA
>NW_025227283.1:0-2739 GCF_018294505.1 Triticum aestivum | reverse complement strand
GAAAACCCTATAAAAGAAAGAAAAAACCGGTTCAGGAAACCTTCTAGAAGGTTCCCAAAACCGGCTGCATAGTTGCAGTGGTTGTAAGTGGACGGTCTATGTAACTGGGCCGGCCCATCACGTCGCTGCTAGGTTGCTCGCCTGTGTGGCGCACCGGCAGTTTGACGCAATGAGCGTCAAATAGGATATTCACCGGCTTTCCTCCGCGGTCTATATATACACATTGGCTAGGTCGCTTAGCTTTGGTTGTCTCCTTGGTTCTCCCTCTCAGCCTACCAATAGCTACTTGATAGTGACACTGGCAAACTCTATTTAAGCCATAGACGGTTAAGCAAGTAACTCCGTGCGGGCATGAAACATCGCGTGATATGGTAGCATGTACACATGCTTCTTCAAAGTTTGGAATGAGTGGCATCGGAAAAACACCTTTTGACTTATGTGTCACATGCTTTTGAGAGACTCTGCCCACCAGTGGTTGTGCCGCATAGCTCTGTTTATGCCATGACATCTAAAACATACATGCGCAAGGATAGACTGTCAATATGATCTAGCTGATCAAAGTATCTGATGGTCAGTTGAAGTCCGAACTAGATTGGTTGTGCTCAGCTTCTCACAAGCATGCACTCATGTCCTAATTTAGTTTGAAGTATGCGACATATAAGTCGTTTGTTGCATGGGATTACCGAAATAGCCCAATTTGTTGAAATCGATATGTAAACAGAAACTTGTGCAAACTTACTGGATCGGAACAATGGGTTCTTCCATATAACACGCAGAAACAGAATTCTCCATGTGCACATATGGGACTTCATTTTTCTTATGCATGTAGCTAGACCTCATACAGTGTGCATTGTTTTTTTTAAGTAAACAATGCCGAAGACTACTATAGCATTTCTTTCCCAAGAATACACAAGCGCGAACCCATCTACAGTACATTTGCAAATTCTTTATCTCTGTCATCTGTTTCTTTTTTTCTTAACATGATCGAGGACCAACAAGGACGAAAGGCTCAGGTGTGTGCGAACCAATCTACAGTACATCTGCAAATTTCTCTACCTTTCTCATCTCTTTCTTCTTTTCTTAACATGATCGAGGACCAACAAGGACGAAAGGCATAGGTGTGCACCCACATTGGGTCTTGCATGGTGGCGAGGAGCTCATGCTCATCTTCCTTGCGTGCCTCGCCATCTAGTCAGGCTCCCAAGATCAACTTGGTCCTTTAGGGCATGTACAATGGTTGATGAAATAGTCTTATCTTAAGTCTTGCATATAATTTACAGATGATAAAAGAAGATGTCTATAATGGGTCATCTGTTAGCCTTATTTTCAGTAACTAGTCACTCCTAAAAACATGTTGAGACTTATTGTGCTAAGAGATCATCTCTTGTCTTTTCTTAAATAAGAAAAGACAAGCTTTTTCTTATGAGTTCTGTCTCCTCTATTTCATCATTTATCCTATGTGACACTCCTAAGATAGCACCATTGTACATGCCCTTAGTACTAATGAGTAAAATGACCCGATATCATAGGATTATTTTTCTGCTATCACCGCAATTGTAGTGTCTATGTCACACAAACTTATCGATCCGCCGCATCGTTCATGTCCTCCTCGATCATGACTCGAGACTCGCAAGTCACAAACCTCCCTTATGAATCGGAATCACCCTTCAAAAACTTTAATCTGGCACTGTCAATTTTCCTTTATAAAGTACACACGCTCCTCGCTAAGGTGCTAATGTCCAAAGCCATCGCCCATAAGGCCCACCACCCACAAGGGCCGATGAGTGCCTCATCAGCGTAGACGCCGTCAGCATCCTCGTAAACGCTGGCAAGCGGCCAGTGTACAATACGATCTGGCCCCCTTTTCTTTATACATAGTAATCTCCTCTTCGGCGTCATGTGCGCAGTGAATTTGTGGGTCCTTCGGCTTGGAGATTTGTGAAAAGTCGCATGCTCATTGGCCTCCATGTTCGGGTTGTACCGCATGGCTCAGCGCATGGCCATTGCCAGGAGGATCTAGGAGCACCGACATGAGGACCACCATGGGTCGGAGGGGATGGATGCAGAGAGGAAGAGGACGAGGACAGTGGCGGCATGGATGTGGAATAATAGAAAAAGGATCTCCTTGCTGGCGGTCCAGTAGGTCCTCCTCCTTGAGCCACTGCTTGAGTAAGAGCCGGTGCATCCCGCTCGCTGTGATCTGGCTCAGCGGGTGCTGCTATTGCAGCGGCGGCGGGCATGCACTATTTTGGTATGTGGTTGAATTGATGCTTCTTCTTCGTCTAGGGTAGGGTGTGCGGGCGGTGGATTCGTTGTGCGGGGATGGGGGCGTCTCGCGTGGGGAGGTTTTGAAGGGGAATTTTGGTAACGGTCATAGAGAGAGGGGATGTATCTGATGCACCGGTCTCCCGTTGCACATTTAAAAATATTTGAAATTTTTTGGAAAAAATGTAGTGCATGGACACAATATCAATGTAGTTGTCACAAAAATTCAGATCAAAATTCTAAACATTGCTCAAGATTAAAAAAAAATATGACAAATTTGGCACTGAATAGTATAGAACATAAGTTGGGCTTGAGTTTTGGCCCATTAGCACATTCTCGTCAAATTTGTCATTTTTGTATCTTGAGCATTATTTAGAATTTTAATTTGAATTTTTGTAACAACATACATTGATGTTGTGTCGATGCACTAAAATTTTTCCGGATTTTTTGAACATTTTTGAATGTGCAAAGGGG
>NW_025227282.1:0-3028 GCF_018294505.1 Triticum aestivum | reverse complement strand
AAGAAACATTATGTTTCGTCTATGAGAGCCTCCCAGGGCGTCTTGTACTGAGATTAGTAGTTGCGTCTACCAGTTTATCCCTTGACAACTCTATTGTGTATAAAGTGGCAAAAATTAGGGTGGAGATGGAAGTGGGTTGTACCCCTTGCAATTTTCTGGAAGAGTTTGTGAATTTCTTCGGAATTCAGAATTATGTGCATACACACATGCATTGTTGTTTTTGTTTGAGGTAATATCATCGGTAGTCGTCGAACTTGTGACCCATGTTCAGTTTGGTGTTAGAACTTTAAAAATACGGAATTGCAGCCACACAACTTGACTCGAGCATGCAGATACGGTCACTTTGCCCATATTCAATGTATCCCGTGCTTACGTGGCGTGATAGCATGACGGGGGCCCACTGTCAGTGACAGGAAGCACTTGGTGTGACGCATGCATTTTTTTGGAAAAACACCCCTCACTTTATATTTAATTACACAAAAGACCCTTGCCGGGTCCCACTTGTCACCACGGGAGGGAGAAATGTAAAAGGGAAAATGCCCCGGGGGCAGTGACCTCGAGCATGTACATACATGTTCTAACCACTACACATAATACAAGTTGGTTTCTATAGATAGACACACTTGATTTTACTCCCTCCGTTCCCAAATATAAGTCTTTTTAGAGATTCCAACAAGTGACTACATACGAAGCAAAATGAGTGAATCTATACTCTAAAATATGTCTACATACATATGTATGTTGTAGTCCATTTAAAATGTCTAAAATGACATATATTTTGGGACAGAGAGAGTATTTCTTACGTACATGATCTCTAAAAAAAAGGGAAAAATCTTGCAGCGGGTGGGATTTAAACCATGATCTACTTCTTAGTGCCACGATAGCCAACAGACATATGGTCCCCAAAAAAAACAGACCAATGGTGCTTGACGTTTAATTAGCGCAACTGGAATCTACATATCCTTTGAAGACAGAAATCTACACAGAAAATAGGACCCCGCGGTTTGAACCCTTGACCTGGATGACACTCCGTCCTATAAAGAGATAAACTGAATATGTATTATACTCTTTGTTATAGTTGGCTACGGTCCTAACTTTTTTCTGTTGCAAATTTGCAAAAGGTACCTAGCTTTAAAAATAACTTCCCCGTAAAAAAACTGGATCATAAAAAAATTTGGTTTCGTAATATGTCTCAAGATGTAAATCAGCCCATTTTATTTTATTTTGATTTTTTTAAGTATGCAACATAAAGTTCAAGAATGATACCACGCAAAATTTCATACATATTGTATAAAATTTCACCATTTTTCATTTAAAAGGACACACACACACGCGTATGATGGAATGTCATCCATATTGTATAAACTTTCATTGATTTTGTCCAATACGCGGCGAACCAACTGTATGATAATCTCGGGCGTTTTCGGTATAAAATCAAGTGTATCTCTTCTTTGACGTGAATTTGTATTTGGTGCCGTGGTTGGCTCCTGTAAATTTGTGCTTGATATCGTGGGTTCAAGCCGTAGCTGCTGCATTTTTTCTAGTTTTATTTTAGAGATCCTATACGTAAAGGAATAAAAAGAAGTGTCTCTGCAGTCATATTGGGTGGAGTGGTTATATGATGCCTGTGCATGTTCAAGGTCGCTAGCTTTTGAATCATCCTAAGCGCAGGGTGGAGTGGCTATGTGATGCCTGTGCATGTTCGAGGTCGCTAGCTTTTGAATCATCCTAAGCGCATTTTTTTCGCTCACATTTCTCCCGCCCCATCCCTTGCTGGAAATTGGGACCCAGCGAGGGCCTTTTGCGTAACTAAATATAAAGCAAGGGGTGTTTCTGCAATAAAAATGACGCAGTGGGTCTGCCATGCTCTGTCACACCACGTAAGCATGGGATACATCGGATACGGGAGAAGTGACTGTATCTGCACGCTCAAGTCAAGTTAAGTAACTACAATTCTGTATTTTGAAAGTTCTAGCACCAAATTAAACATGCGGCGCAAGTTCCATGACCCTCGGTGATATTACCTCTTTTTGTTTAGATCGAATTCATTTTCAAGTTGTTTTTCTGTTATCTCCTTAGATGTTTATGTGTTTTTATCTCATGAGATTAATTTCATTCACTGGCTTTTTTTACAGTTTAAATACAGTGCTTGACAAGTTTTCCTGAATATTTGTAGATTGATACAGTAGTTTACATGTGGGGTTATGTAAGCAAAGGTGATCCTACATAATACACCCATGGTATGCTCTCTAAGCTGCTCTGAACACCTACAGAAGCTACCTGGGTAGCTGTAGCGTGCAAGCATACGCGAGAGGCGGGACTCTGGCAATTAGTTACACTTGTAGCCTGAATCGCGAAATAGAAAGGACTGGGTGGACTGCTCGAGATATCAGACCTACGCTTGTGAAGAGTCGTATTAGTTGGATATATTTTTCTGATGCCACTCATTCTGACCCACCAAGAAATGTGCGGATGTTATGAGACTTATGACAAGCATGTGCGAGTCACACTGTTCACAAGGAAAAAGAACACGCGTATCTCACGTCCCTAGTTGGAAGCGTGAGTCGTTGCATCTTGCGTCCATGTGGGCTGCCCTATGCCTTGTGTACGTCAAACAAATTAAACCGGAGGAGCAATCAAGGCTTGTGTTGTATGCGCAAACAAATTGAGCATGCAAACGTTAACAAGCAAGTATATATGGACCGAGAAATTTTTTAGTTGGTATATGAAATAAATTGATTTAACCCTAACTCTTTTAGGATCATATAAAATGCAAGTTAGTTATATACATTGGACGGTGCCATCTCTCACATCGCATGGCAGGTCTAGGTGCTCTCGTGTATGCGTGACAAGCAACAACATTCGTTTTTTCTTCTGTCATGCCCCTTTTCAAGATGTATGTAATTGTGCAAGACAAAATACCGAAAGAAATCCATTGGAAGTAGAAACGGGCATGATGAAGCAATCCATGTTAACTCAAGGTATGGCATGCTTGTGTGTGTGGCAATGTGCATGTGTGCACTTTTTT
>NW_025227281.1:0-3480 GCF_018294505.1 Triticum aestivum | reverse complement strand
GCCTTGACAATTCAGTGACACTGTACAAAAAGAAAATGACTTAACATTACATCATGATGTCAAGTATGTAGTCGACAGGCATTGGAGACAAACATACAGACCTCCTCCGATAACATAATGAACATTAATTTTAACAAAGGTGTGACTAGCTTTACCGGGATAATTTGAGTGAACTCTACACCCTCTGTTCCTTAATATAAGACGTTTTCACGGTTCAATTTAAAGTACCCAAACGTCTAGTATTTAGAAAAACAGGTAGTAGTTTTCTTGAGCACATATCTGGGAAAGCTTGCCACACTTTATTTATGTCCATACGCTAATGCAACACCATTTGAATACTACAAATATACACTAATACAGTGGCTAGTGCAACAATAGAGTAGTTAGTTTATTACGCGGTACAGTACAATGGTTTTACTGAACAAATTTCAGTAAACTCTAGCACTGAAAGGTTTCTATAAGAATTAACAATACAAAATGTAAAGGTATCAAGTTTCAGCATTGGTATACTAGCTGTTCATGAGCATTAAACCAAATACAAAAGTCTGAAGGTAACTAGCATTATTAACTAATGACAGTATAAAAAAATTGCAAACCATGTCCCTCCAAGGTAAATATCATTTTGAACTCGGGGGGACCTTAAAAATTGCTATCCCAATGTTGATAATCGATCAAACATAAAAACTTGATCGAACGAATCAAGAGAACAACCGGAGGAGGAAGTGCCCACTCTTGACCGTTCCTGTTGTCTTCATAATTGTTTGTGCAGTTTAACCAAAATAAAATGACATCAACGCCTTGGCATTTTGGTGACACTGTACAAAAAAATTAACTTATCTCATGAAAGTGAGGTATGTAATCTATAAGCATTAACAGTGCAAAAATCTGAAGGTCGTAACAAGTTTCATCGTTGGTATACTGGCTGTGCAACAACATTAGAATGCCTTAGCTGAAAAATCTTTAATACATCCACAATCAACAGCTAACCCTGAAATAATCCAGTGACATTAAATGGCATTGCTTAAATATATCGGTGGCATTAGACTGAGAGCGGGATTAGTTAAATGTGGCATCACTTTAGCAGTAGCATTGCTTGACTTGACTGCTGGCGTTATGCTAACAGCAAAAAAAGTGGCAATAAGAGCATGGGAGGCCCATTCGGACAGTGGGCACACCAGTATGATGTACCTCCACGGACGCAGAGTGGTGAGGGAGGTATGGTTGCCCAGAGTAACAAATATCCAGGCAGCATATGTGGATTACATCCCATTTTTGTTCTCTTTAGCCACCTTTTCCCTATGTGAGGACCACAAACTGATCGACCTGGTCATTCTCTATTGCGTTGTCATGCCTTTCTACCCTTCTTCAACCAAGAGACACGAGACTCGTTCCTTAGCTACTGATTTTCCCCTTTTCAACCTAGATACGGGTTCGATGCCTACTCTCTTGGACAGTACAGTCTCCCTTCCTTTCCTTATTCAACCCAGACATGGATTAGTCTGCATGAAGTAGGGTTTCCTTTAATAGTGCAAATTATGGTTTTTGTCTGCGTGGCCACCAGAGCAGAGGATAGCAAATTGGGAAGATGGTGGAGTGGAAAAAGATCCACATGCAACGACGTGGCAGATGGGGCAATAGAACAAGGGTATGATTCGAAAAGAGGTAGCATACCTGAGGGTCGGCGGGAAGTGGCTTCGCTTGTTGTCGTTGTCCTCCGCACACACTACGACAGCGAGCTTGGGGACGGTGGCCATCCCACGCGGGCGCTAGGTCTTAGAGGACGGCCTTGTCATCAGTGTGTGACCTCGCTCGCCGATGACGAGTGCGTCAACGATGTACGTCCTTTTCTTCCCCGGCGGATCTGTGACCACCGGTGAGGAGGGAGAGAGAGGCCGTCTTTTTAGATCTGGAGAGAGGGTGGTAGTGTGAGAAGCAAGTGGGCAGCCCTTAGAAAGAAAGCACTGAAGCTCCAGCCTATATATCTTTTTTATACTACTAGTACTGGAGGTGGATTAGTGGTAGAGTAGTTTATATTTTCTCTGCGTACAGTACCAGTTAGTCGTGCTTCAAAACTGAACGACACGAGTAGTAGTATTTCCGAACGAACGTGTAGGCCAGGGCACCTCTTCGTGAACCGTGGCAAACTGGCAACCTTCCACCGACTCTTCGCCTTTCCCTCTCGATTTGGAACTGCTGTCGCACGCTCTTCCTCTCCCTCCTCCATTTTCCTTCAGCCCTTCACCCTTTCTTATGCCATTGTTCGATCGTCTTCTCCATGGAGGGAACAGGCCGGAAACGACCCCGTTATTCTTGCCCCGATCTGAAAGATGACGTGGTGGAGGAACTCATTGATCGGTGCGACGTCATGACCTCGGCTAGCATGGCAGGTTCCTTCAAGCCCATTCTCGACTCAACTAATAACATCATTACAAGGAACCCAAGAGTCAAGGAGCGGTTTGATCTCCCCTATCTTCTTCGCCGTGGCCCTGATGACTGGTGCCGGGACGACGGAGGCCTCGCCCTGTGCAAGTTGATGCCACTTGATAATGATATGTATGATGTTAAGATGCGATCGCTTGAGGGTAAGGCTTGGGCAGGCGCAAATGGAGATTGGGTTGTTTACATTGGGTCCAACTGCGAATGGGAACTTGGGAATATGTACACTTGTGACCGGGTTCCACTTCCAAAAATCTCAGCATACTGCCCAGAGGTTGAGCACACCGGTATTGTACGCACGTTCAAATACAATCATGGTGACTGTCTTCAACGGAAGATAACAATTTGTCGAGTTCCCAACCGCTCTTGGAATTACAACAACTATGCAGTTGTTGCTATCTTCGACAAGCTTGTTGCCATCCTTCGTGGTTTGACCGGATGGATATTGCTCAAAAATTAGTTTCTGTACATGGATGAGTACTGTGATGCAATTCAATATGAGGGCCTTGTGTTTGCTTCCACCACTCGTGCCACTGTTTTTGCATGGAATCCTTATGATTTCGGTACGTTTGTCTTCCATCCTAATTATAATTGTTTCATCCAGATGCATGCGGGTTAGCAAGTTTCCCTTTACTAATTAACCTTCTTCTTGTGTTTTCAAGGTCCTGTGAACATTCCACCACCTATACTTGAAATTTTTTATAACCATGGGGGAGATGACGATGGTGATGATCACGAGCATGAGGACGAGCAGCGCCCATATACTCTATGGCGCCTGGCAACTAATTCCGATGGATCACCTCTTCTTGTGTGTATACAGCCCACTGATGATGTTACTACTAAGGAAGAAGGTGTGGTCTCCCATGGTCGCACTCTCCGGACCTATTCCAACACCTGTTGCATGGTATTCGGGATGGATACTAGTGTGCTAGTGCCAACTACTTCTCCCTGGTATAGAATTGATAGTCTTGGAGAAAACTCGCTCTTCCTTGGACAAAACTATCCAATGATGGTGAAAGGCGATCCAACTGCTGTTGACACAAC
>NW_025227280.1:0-4316 GCF_018294505.1 Triticum aestivum | reverse complement strand
GTGTGTGTGTTTGTTGAGGACCCTCAGTCGCAAGTTGACCATCAATTCACAACTAGGGGATGTGTGTGTGTGTTGAGGGTCCCCAATTGCTTGTCGATAACCGACTTGCACTAGAGGTGTGTGTGTGTGTCTTTTTCTCAAGGGGTCCCTAGTTGCATGTCAAGCATCGACTCGCAACTAGGGGTGTGTGTTTGTTGAGGACCCCCAGTTGCGAGTCGATGGGCAACTTGCAACTAGGGGGTGTGTGTTTTTTTTTGTTGAGGGTCTTCAGTTGTAAGTTGCCCATCGACTCGCAACTAGGGGAGGGGATGTTTATTGACAAGAGTTGACAAAACCCGAGCACATGCAACTGGGACCTCTTGAGAAAACACCCGTACTCATCATACTCAGTCGTACAACTGCAACTCATCATACTCAGGCGCAACTGCAAGAGGTATGAAGCGCCCACAACTTAATTGGGAGAGGGTTGTCGGTGGTTATCGACGGTTTTTATCTTAGCATCACATAGGTGTGGTTTCTATCATTTCCCTTGACAGTGGGTGCATACACGCACTTTTTATTTTGGCCCTTTTTTGTGTTTTATTTCTCGGAACACACAAACTATCTTTGGTATTTCCCGCATGAAAACACATAATGTTTTTGAATACATATATATAATGTTTTTGATCCTAGTTTCACACCGTTGAACGCTTATACTTCTATCATCGTCGATCATACACAATAATTTATTTTGATATAGTCGCCCAGCAAACATTGCCTGTGCAACTAACATTTCTTCTTATATCATTTTTTGTTTACATTTGTTTCTTTTAAATTTCTTCACTATATATTTTTTAATTTTTTTCCTTGAGTGAAAAATCAACTATATTGTGAAGGTGTTTTTTCATTTGTATATCGTGTCGGGTTTTTGTTGGAGACAATATTTCCTAGAGGAAAATGAAGTTTTTTGGTGTGTCGTTGTGGTGTCTTTACACGTGGTCTCGGTGCCCGTTGGTGGTGGTCGTTTGAGCCTCTTGAGATGTCCTATCCACGCTTAAATCATGGAATTGCTGCTATAACACACACATGGATCGACCCATGAGCTCTCACTCGCTTAGTCAAAGGGAGGGTGTCGCAACTGCAACTGTCACAACACTCACGCAATTGGTGCAATCAAATTGGTTTTACTCGAACATTCAGATTGTTACATGGCTCGCTAATACCAAGCATGAATATAACCCCAGTTATATTCGCAATGATTTTTGTCCAAATACTTGGTGCACTTTTTTGATATGTGACATTTTTCAAAAATACATGGTGAACATGTTTCATGCGATAAACATTCTTACGTACATACATATTTTTTTAATTTTTCACAGATTTTTTTTCTTTTCGAGCTGTTTAACATTTTATTTTTTAGGCAATTCATTTGTAAAAATTTAATAATGTTTGGCATAAAACAAGGCAGGGCCCAGGCAAAGGCTCCTCCGAGCTATTGTTTTCGAGCAAAAAAACTAAAAACAACAACAGAAAAACGCTCCCTAAATAAGGGTAAGGGCCCAGCTGCTTCATGCTTCTGTTCGTCAACAACAAACAACGGACAACTTTCGTTATTGTACACTGGCCCATAAAAAGACAACAAACAACGAACGGCCCAGGAAGAAGTAGCGACAATATAGAACGACCACACCTTTTGTACACAGATGGATGACGTCATGTAGTTCTAAAAAAAAGATGGATGACGTCATGTGAATGAGACCAATTTATATTTCATTCAGGTGAGTTCTAGGCACTCCCAAAAAAGAAAGTCGTGATTCTCACAACTTTGGTCTCGGGCTCTCGGCCAAGTTCTTCCTCATCTCCACCATCATCGGGCGGGAAAAAATAAATCAGCGGAGAGTGCATACACAAAATAATCGGCTGATGAAGACTAACAATGTTTAGTTGACTATAAGTAACAGCAAAACGTGCTTATCCATATGTGCCATTAGTTAGGTTCCACTTGCACATTGGCAGGAGCAAGGAAAGGACGGCTGGCATAGTGGGATATTAAGGTGTACGTAGGGAACCAGCTGGTGTCGATCTTTGCTTGTGATCTAGGGCAGAGATGAATTCCTCCGCGCACCTAGCTCCAACTTGGAAGTGATCAAGGTCAATCCACACATGCATGATCAATTATACTGTATGTATCATCGAAGTCACGAAATGGTAATCAAAGATGGTCTATTCGAAGACTAAAGCGCGCGGAGATTTGCTCATAGTCCTCAGACATATTAAATTGGACGACACGCAGAGCTGGACGAAATGTTCTTCTTCTGTTCCCTTCCGGTCAGGGCAAATTAAACCAGGCGAGGAACAAGTAGTTCACTAGCGTACGTAGAACCTGATGAGAACAGGAGCAGCTAGCATAGTGTAAACGGGCATAAATATCACCTGGCCGGCCGGTGAGCGGGGGTACGTGAGTCCATGTGACAAAACAAACTGTTCTGCGCTAGGCTCGCGGTCGCCATGACAGCACGCGAGAGCGGAGGTGCCCTGGGCCTCCCAAACGATATATAAACGAACCTACTGCTGTCTGCACACACCACACAAAGCACAGCACGAAAAGCACAAGAGAACCTGATTCTTCTTCTTCTTCTTCTTCTTTCAGATTAACCAGTCCAACAAGAAGAGCCCGCCGTGGTTTTCTAGGTAATAATCCAACTTTCTAAGTTAGACATGGAGGCGGTGGAACTGGCGGTGGTGGTGAGCTGCGAGTGCTGCGGCCTGGAGGAGGAGTGCACCGGCGAGTACATCGGCGGCGTGAGGGCCTACTTCGGGGGCCGGTGGCTGTGCGGGCTGTGCTCCGAGTCCGTCAAGTACGAGGCCGGCTGCAGCAAGCGCAGCGCGGCCATGGGCATGGAGGAGGCCGTGCGGGCGCACATGGCCTTCTGCCGCATGCTCAGGCGCGGCGGCCCCGCGGAGCGCGTGGCCGAGGGCATGTGCCAGATGCTTAGGCGCACCGCGTGCGGGAAGCACCGGGCCACCTCATCGTCCTCGTCGCGGCGGACAGCGCCGGCGATGGTGGCGTCAGCGTCCGGGCACCACCGCGCCTCGGTGCCGTCCGCCTGAGTTGATGTCTGCTTCTTGCGACGAGGTGCATGCTTCGGACATACGTCTTCCTCACCACAGCTTAGATGCATGCCATGTGATAGTACTAGTATATTTTGTTTTGAATCTATTCCGGAAACTATATACAAGTGATGGAGTACTGTATGTAGTACGAGGTTAAAGTTCAATTAATCTTCACATGAGGATCTTGATCTACCCAACGACCGAGCAGCTCTTCTTGGCGTCTATCCTTTCGAGGTGTAACATTCGATCTGCTTGAAAGTTGTTTCTTCTTTGTTGCGGTTCCCTGTCCGTCAGAATGATCTTGCACTTGTTCTTCAGAGTGTTTTTCTTTTTTTGTTTCTTTGCGCACTGGCTTGAGTTTTCGACCCGATCGACGAGACGAGGCCATGGCCGGGCCCGTCGGCTTCGTCGTCTGTTGCTTTCGCTATCCTCGCCCTCAACACACGTGCACAAACATGAGAGGTTGATACTGCTAGTGCATGCTCACCCGTTGGAGAATTTTGTTTAGATAATGGATGGAAGAAAACTTCTCCCGTGGAGAATCAAATGCGAGTCACCCGAGGATTTGTGTCCACTGCAAGTATGTATGATAGACGTACCCTGAGTACAAAAGCTCTGGCATGCATCCTAGCTTGACACTTGTTGCCTACCAAGCCAACTGCTTTTTTGAGAGATACCAATCTAAGTACTTAGAGGTTCTCTAGCAGATCGTGTAATAACTCATCCCGTAAGTCGTTTAGAGGATCCCATAAAACAGTTTTTACACGTTTTTACAGTGTGGCGTGTGCTCGCACAGAATAGATCCAGTAAAAATCTTTGATTTCAGACGTGGAGCCTATTTATCAGCAATTGCATTTATAATAGGGTCCCTAGAAAATAGCATAAAACACTCTAAAATGAAATCTAGATTACAATTGGATCCAGGCCGCTCCAGTGCAACACCGCATGCTCCCGCCGCCCTGCCGCTGTTGGCGCGAACCTCGTCGGACGCGGCCGAGCTCCTGCTCGCGCCCTGCTCATGCTAGCTAGCTTGCGCGTTGCTGTTGCGCCGGTGGTGAGCGGCGGGCGGCAGCTCGCAGGCAGTGACGGGCGGCGGTGGCGGCGGCAAGATTTGGCTGGAGTCAAGCTCGGATGACCATGCCACCGGCTGCGAGGGAAGCGGTTGGGGCTGAAATTTTCCTCCCATCAAGAATAGAGAATACTGCAAAAGGAGGGCGAAATCT